>NC_045983.1:31820984-31914243 GCF_010909765.2 Amblyraja radiata | reverse complement strand
TGGATGAGAAAGTGGGATGACTTAGAACGACTGTGAACGCGTTTACATAAGATGAGCGTTTGACGGCACTTGGCCTGTACTCACTGGGGATTACAACACTGAGGGGAGGACCTCATTGAAACTTCCCAAATAATGAAAAGCCTGGATAGAGTGGATGTGGAGAAGATATTTATACTAGTGGGAGTCTAGGACTAGAGGCCACAGACTCACATTAAAAGCATAGTCAATAAGGATGGATACGAGGAGGAATTTCTTTAGTCAGAGGGTGGTGAATCTGTGGAATTCTTTGCCACAGAAGGCTGTGGAGGACGTGAATGGATATTTTTAAGGCAGATATAGATAGATTCTTGATTTGTACGGGTGTCAGGGGTTATGGGGAGAAGACAGGAGAATGTGGTTAGGAGGGAGATAGATCAGCCATGATTGTATGGCAGAGTAGATTTGGTGGGCCGAATAGCCTAATTCTGCTCCTATCACTTATGAACTTATTAATGATCGATGGTTAGTCCGGACTTAGTGGGCCGAAGGGCCTGTTTCCACGTTGTGTCTCCGAACTAAACTAGATTAAACTAAACTAAACGATGGAAAGGGAGGGAGGGAAAGAGAGAGATGGACGGAGAGAAAGAACGGGGGAGAAAGAGAGAGAAAGTGGAATGGAGGGAGGGAGAGGGAGGGCAGGAGAGGTAGGCCGGGTCGGAGGAAGGTAAAGTGATAGCTAGGGAGGGTGGGTGGGAGTGAGAGAGGCAGGCAGGGGGGGAGGGATGTGTGTGTGTGTGTGTGTCTGACCCCTAGGAGGCAGAGATAGACAAATCCATGATTAGAATGATTGTCAAGGGTTAGGGGGAGATGGCAGGAAATTGGGATTAAGAGGCAGGGATCAACCATGATTGAATGTGTAAGAAAGAACTGCAGATGCTAGTTTAAATCGAAGGTAGACACAAAATGCTGGAGCAACTCAGCGGGTGAGGCAGCGTCTCTGGAGAGAAGGAACGGGCAATGTTCTCTAAGAAGGGTCTGGACCCGAAACGTCGCCCAGTCCTTCTCTCCAGAGAAGCTGCCTCACCCGCTGAGTTACTCCAGCATTTTGTGTCTAGCCACGATTGAATGGCGGAGTGGACTCGATGGGCCGAATGGCCTGATTCTACTCCTATAACTTGTGCACTTGTGAGGGTGATGAGGGGACGGGGTTGCACTGTGTGTGTGTGTGTGTGTGTGAGAGTCTGATCCCCGGCTGGAGTGTGTGAGGGGAGGGTGCAGGGTGGGAGGGGGACAATCTGACACAATTGCTGTGATTTCTGCCTCCAGATTGAGTACAAGAACACGGTGTTGGGACCGCTGTGTGGGTCGGAGAGGCCAACGACGGTTGACACGCGCAGTAATGCTGTGGATATCTTGTTCCACACGGACATATCTGGCATTGAGCAGGGCTGGAAAATCCACTACACCACCGACAGTGAGTGTATGTCCTCAGCCACACTGTGGAGGCTGGTGTATAGTGGATTAGTCTGTGTTATAGTGTATTGCACTGCTGTTTTAGAGTGTGTTATACTGCTGTACTATATTGTTGAATTAGAGTGTGTTACACTGGTGCATTATATTGTTACAGTGCATTATAGTGTTGTATTATAGTTATATTATATAACTAGACCAAGTGCAGACCCGTTGGGTCTGCTCCCCAACGCAGCCGTTCCCTACCCGTAGCCCCCACGGGAGACATGGTCCTCCAACTCAAGCCGTTCCCGAACATAAGATTCCAGCAGTCAGCAGTGCGGCTGTTTTTAAATTTTGAGGCGAGAGGCGGGCGCCAGCAGCCGTTATGGTCGCTGGCCAGCAGGAGGCGACAAAATGAGTGAGTGGGGGGGGGGGGGGGGGGAGAAGGATTTTATTAAAAATGTGTACATAAACACGACGAAATTTAATGAGGAGTGGATACTTGGAATGAAAAGTGAAATCTACCGAAATGGAAAAAATCTGGGCGTTTGTGGGTCTGGTGTTGGCGTAGCAACGAATCAAAGGCTGGCACCCACAAGTCAGGCAGAAACACACACACACACACACACAATTTTAATATTATATAGATAGATATAGAAGATATCGTGTTATATTAGTTTATTATAGTAATATTATAGTGTTATAGTGTATTGTAGCGTATTATAGTGCATCATAGTGAATTTTATATCAAAGTCACGTGCGTGACTACGTGAAGAGCCCGCCAGACCGCATGCGCGTCTATACGTCCACGCATGGCGCGAGGTTTGGTTGGGGATGAACGTCGGTCTCCCCACTGGTAAGGTTTAAAAGCCAAACAGGTGAGTACAAATTTAAAACTAATTCCGACGTTTGCCTAGGTTTGTCGTGATGGAAAAACCTAGACCGTAAGGGAAACGGGCTGCTGAGAAAGCAGCGGCAGAGGACCGCGGCATTGGGAAAAGCCGACGGCTGTAGGTTTCTACCTCGGAGACGCTGGCAGCTGCGGGCTGCACAGCAAGCTCTGATTCAGCTCCAAGAGGGAGCAGCTTGGCAACCCCGAGTTGGGGCAAAGCCAAAGCTATATCAATAAGAAATGTCCAATCGGACGATTCTGGACAGGAAGACACTGTCCCAACATCTATGGATAGTTGGGACAGTATCAGCTGCTCATTTGCCGGGCAGATACAATATGGTAGCAGATGCTAAATTGCGGAAGTTCAATGAACACACTGAATGGATGCTGAATCAGGCAGTATTCAATGAGATAATAGCTCGTTATGGAACACCAGAGATTGATTTGTTTGCTTCCAGACTTAATAATCAATTACCACGATATATAGCCTGGCAACCAGACCCAGGGGCAGAAGCAATAGATGCATTTTCTATAGACTGGGGGGGGAAATATATTTCTATGCCTTCCCTCCATTCTGCCTTATTGGGAGAAGCTTGCAGAAGACAATTCAAGACAAGGCATCAGGCATTTTAGTAGCTCCTAACTGGCCTACTCAACCATGGCTTCCATTATTAAAAGGACTATTGAAGGAACCTCCCATGGTGGTTTACAGTCATAAACATATGTTAATTCAGCCTGTCACTCGGGAACCTCATCCATTGCATGATCGCATTGACATTAATTTGCAGAATTTAAGAAGGCCTTTCGAGGGGCTAGGACTATCCAACAGGATGGTTGACGTAATAACTGCAGCTTGGCGAGATGGCACAAGGAAGCAGTACTACTCATACATCAAACAATGGGAGAAGTTTTCTGAGGAGACACATATAAATTACTTTACGGCAGACATAGCCGATGTGTTGGAGTTTCTTTCAGCGTTATATTTTGAAAAATAGTTAAGTTACAGTGCTATTAACAGTGCCTTATCATCATATTTAGTGCTGGGGTCTGGGCATCAAACTGTTGGCACTCACCCATTGGTATCTAAATTCATGAAAGGTGTTTTTAACAGGAACCTTCCAAGGCCTAGATATCATGAGGTATGGAATGTTAAGGTAGTGTTAAGGCTGCTTCGCAATTTGGCACCAGCCGCATCATTATCTTTGCCCCAGCTCACTCACAAATTGGTAATGCTTATGGCTCTCGTCTCAGCACAAAGAGTTCAGTCTTTGCAGAAACTTCGACTGGATAACGCTGTTATATCCGACAAAAAAGTGGTCTTTTACATAGATGAATTGATAAAGCAGAGCAGGTCAGGTGCGTTGGGATACAAATTAGAGCTGTTGGCGTATCCACCAGATCGGAGGTTGTGTGTGGTTACTTATGTAAAGTGATACATCTAGGTTACAAAAAACCTTCGAGGTAACGACCAAGCTGTATTCATAAGTTATAAGAAGCCACACAAAAGGATAACGGTGCGAACTATTTCTAGCTGGATAAAATGTATGTTATCAGATGCGTGTTGGATACTGATATTTTCAAATCTCACTCTACCAGGGCTGCAGCTACCTCGGCAGCAAATAAAATGGAAGTTCTGCTGGATCACATTCTTGCGCCAGTACGATGGGCAAATGAGCGTAATTTTCAGAAGTTTTACAATAAACCAATTAACAGGCCTGGCTTATTTGCTAATAGAATTTTACGTTGTTGATTAAGACAATTGTTTATCCCTGATGTAAAGGGACTGCTTCTATTAAAAAGCATGTACATGTATGCAAATTAACATCATGTTTCAATGCAATATGTTTTTCTTTCAACCATGTATGGTTGATCGGTGCAGTGTGTCCACATATAGACTGGCTCACTGCATGAAACCACAGAGCTTTGAAGGCTTCACGTAGTCACTCACGTGACTTCGATATAAAATAGAAAGATTAAACAAAAACTTACCGTTGAAGTTTGATCTTTATTTTATGAGAAGTTGAAGTGAGGGAATGCGTGCCCTCCACTCCCAACCATGATTCTCATAAAGATCATCCGGTAAGTCTAAGGTCGTTAATCTTTCTATAGTTTACGTCCTGCAACTAGTCTGTGGTTTCATACAGTTTCTCTGAAGATTGACGCGCACGCGGGATGGCGGGCTCTTCACGTGTTCCCTCACTTCAACTTCTGAGAAAATAAAGATCAAACTTAAAACAGTAAGTTTTTGTTTAATCTTTCTATTATATTGTATTAGTGTTTCATGGAGATTATAATGTATTATAGTGTATTATGGTGTATGGTAGTGTTACAGTGTATTATAGCATATTATATTGTATTATATATAATAGTGTTATATTATAGTGTAACATTGCAGCGTATAACATTATATTATAATGTATTATATAGTTATATTATAGTGTATTTTTGTGTTACATTATATTGCATTCCAGTGTCATATTGTTGTGTATTATATTGTATTACATTGTATAGTGTATTATACTGTATTACATTGTATAGTGTATTATATTGTATTATCTTTTATTAATGTTTTATACTGCATTATAGTTTAGTATAGTAATAGTGTATTATAGTGTGTTATATTGCCAGTGTTTAGCATTATGTTGTATTATCTAATGTTATATTGTTTTTTAGTGTATTATTAGTAATAAATAACGTTAGCTTCCACACCACCCCTCCCCTCCCCTACAAAATGTATTCACTGTTTAATCTCTCTCTCTTCCCTCCTCCCCCTCCCTCTCTATTTCTCTCCTTCACTCTCCCTCTCCCCCCTCCCCTCTCTCTCCCGCCCCCCCCCCTCTCTCTCCTTCTCCAGGAATCCCCTGCCCTGCTCTCCAAACACTTGAACACGGAACAATTTCTCCCATCTTACCCCAGTATCGATTCCTTGATCGAGTCAGATATAGCTGTGACGTTGGGTATAAAATCATGAAGGTTTATAGGATTTCCTATGTTTATGGGGTCAGAGGGGAGGGGGTTACAGGGACGGGGGAAGGGGGTGTCGGGGCCAGAGTGGAGGGGGTTACAGGGACGGGGGAAGGGGGTGTCGGGGCTGGAGCTACAGGGACGGGGGAAGGGGGTGTAGGGGCCAGAGGGGAGGGGGTTACAGGGACGGGGGAAGGGGGTATAGGGGCCAGAGGGGAGGGGGTTACAGAGACAGGGAGATAATTAACTGGGCATTTCTAACCCACAGCGTGGACGGGAATTAACATCCTTCAATATGATTTGTATGAAAGACGGGACTTGGAATAAAGACATCATCGCCATTTGTCAGAGTAAGGTTCAGGTCTGCCGCGGTGTGGGCGGGGCAGTGGGGTTGGGCGCTGGGGGAGCACCGCACTGCTGGAGGGGAGGGGATGAGAGGGTGCGGATGTGGAGTACACGGGCTAACTCCGTGCAAGCGGACAGGGTTCCCTCACACTCCCTGGCCTGGAGACGGTGGAGAGGTAATGTAGCGGATGCAGAGTACGCAGACTAACTCTGCCCTGAGCATAGAAACATAGAACCATAGGTGCAGGAGTAGGCCATTCGGCCCTCCGAGCCAGCACCGCCATTCAATATGATCATGGCTAATCATTAAAAATCAGTACCCCGTTCCTGCTTTCTCCCCATATCCCTTGATTCCGTTAGCCCTAAGAGCTAAATCTAAATCTCTCTTGAAAGCATCCAGTGAATTGGCCTCCACTGCCTTCTGTGGCAGAGAATTCCACAGATTCACAACTCTCTGGGTGAAAACGTTTCTCCTCATCTCAGTCCTAAATGGCCAATCCCTTATTCTTAAACTGTGTGTGACCCCCTGGTTCTGGACTCCCCCAAAATCGGGCAACATTTTTCCTGCATGGTGGCGTTCGATCTTGGGGGAAAGGAAATATAACGGAGACCACGGACTAACAGCGCCCGGGTGAAGCTGAGAGATTCCTACTGTGGACGGCGGGCAGTCTTCCCCCACACTCCCGGACATGCAGACGGTGGGGAGAGGTCATGCCGTGGATGTGGAGAGCATGGACTAACTCCGCCACAGCGAGCTGACAGATTAACACTGGTTTTGGTGACCGAATTGGTGATTCTGACCATCTCTCTCACCCTCCCTCCCTCCTCCCTCTCTCTCTCCCCCCTCTCTTTCTCTCTCCTTCCCTCTCCTCCCCGCTCTTTCTCCCTCACTCTCCCCTCCCTCTCTCTCCTCCCCCTCCCTCCTCCCTCTCCACTCTCTCTCCCCATCTCTTCCCTCTCTCTGTCCCCTCTCTCTCTCCCTCCCTCCCCCCTCCCTCTCTCATCCCCCCCCCTCTCTCTCTCTCTCCCTCCCTCCCCCCTCCCTCCCTCCTCTCTACCCTCCCTCACTCTCTCTCTCCCCTCCTCCCTCTCTCTCTCTCTCCTTCCCTCTCCCTCTCTTCTCTCCCTCCCCAAAGTGAGCGATTGTGGAACACCAAAGGTTTTGGAGAATGGGAAGTTCGAAGTCTTGGACGTAAAAGCAGTGAAGGACGGATATTTGACTCGAATCCAGTACTCATGTGATCAGAGATATCGTATGAAGACTGAAGGAGATGGTGAGGGGGGGTGGGAGAGGGAGGGGGGGAGAGGGAGGAGGGAGAGAGGGAGGGGGAGACACAACCTCCATCCTCTCCCCGTACTGATGTCTCTCTCTTTCCCCAGGGACGTACATTTGCTCTGCTGATCGTGTCTGGAATAATCCCACCGTCTCCAAAACCATCCCATATTGTGCCCCGGGTAAGATAGCCCCCCTCCCCCACCTTCCCTCCCTCCCCCCCTCCCCCTGTGGTACACCAACTAACTTCTATCTCTCTCCCTCTCCTGTCCCTCTCTCTCTCTGCCCTTCTCTTTTTTTCTCTCCCTCTCTCCCCACTTTCTCCCCTTCTCTCTCCCCGTCCCTCTCTTCTCTCTCCCCATCAACCCCCCTCTCGCTCCTCTCTCACCCCCATTTCTCCCCTCTCCATCCCTCTGTCTCCCCCTCTCCCACTCCCACTCTCTCCCCCCTTCTCTCTCCCACTCCCTCTGTCCCTCTCTCTCTCTCCTCTACCCCCTCTCCATCTCCCCCCACTCGCTCTCTCCTCTCCCCCCCCCCCCCTCTCTCCCCATGTCCAGTGTGTGGTGTCCCTGACGTGCCGGTCACCTCGTTGTCGGTGGGCCGCGTGCTGGGGGGTTCGGAGGCCCCGGACGGCAGCTTCCCGTGGCAGGTGTTTGTGCGGCCCCCGCAGGGTCGTGGGGCGGGGGTGCTGGTGTCTGACCGCTGGGTGCTGACGGCAGCCCACGTCCTGTGGAACAAAGGCGCGAAGAAACCCACGGACGGGGAGTTGGAGAGCCACGGCATCTACGTGGGTGACAATGACCTAGATGACCTAGTATTGTCGCCCGGCCTGCCCGTGGAGAGGGTCTACCTGCACCCCAACTACAGCGGCAGTGACCCCAATTACTCGAATGACATCGCCCTCATCAAACTGGCCAACCCCCTGCGCCTGACGGCCGACATTGGCCCCGTGTGTCTCCCCCCTGCCAGGGGTCCTGGGCACGAGTGGCTCTACCAGGAGGGGCGTCTGGGCTACTTGGCGGGGTGGGGGATGACGGAAGACCAGAGACTGACCAACAAGCTCCACTACGCCTCCCTGCCCGTCGCCAACACCGAGAAATGCCGCGGGGCGCTGGCTGCGGCCCAGCCTCGGGCCAAGAAGCCCCTGAAACTGACCGCGGGGTCATTCTGTGCCGGGACGGGGCTGGGAGGGGGAGCGGACGCCTGCCAGGGGGACAGCGGGGGGGCTCTCTCCGTGGAGGGGGGTAGGGGGGGGAGAGAGCAGGTGGAGGAGGGGGTTTGGTACGTGGCAGGGCTGGTGTCCTGGGGGCTAGACTGCGGGAAGGTGGGGCGTTACGGGGTGTACACCAATGTCGGGGCGTACATATCCTGGATGCAGGAGGTGATGGAGGGGCATGTGGGGACATAGAGCGAGCGGGGAGGGAGGGAGAATCCAGGAGAAGTTGAGGGGGAATTGTGAGGGAATCTGAGGCAAATTGACGGAAATTAAAAGGGGAAAATCCAGACAAGTGAAGGGAGTTATTGTCATGTGTCCCAGATAGGACAGTGACATTCTTGCTTGCTGCAGTACAACAGAATATGTAAACATAATACGGAACAGGAGATAAAACTTCAGTGTGTCTATAGACCATATATGTACACAATAAATAAACAGATAAAGTACAATAGACTATTATTGTCCAGAGCTTGTTTGATGTCGTATTTAGAAGCCTGACGGCTTGAAGGGAGGTTTGAGGCGGCATTGAGGGAGTAATTGAGGGGACATTGTGAAGGGATTGAGGGTTGAAGGGGGGGGGGGGGGGTAATTGAGCGGGAATAGAGGGAGAATTGAATTGAGGGGGGATTGATCAGGGCGATTGGGGGGGGTGGATAGGGGGGCAATTGGGGGAATAATTAAAGGGGATGGAGGGAGTGACCGAAGGGGATGGGATGGGGATTGAAGGGGGATTGAGGGGGGCTGGAGTGAGGAGGGGGAGTGATGGGAATTGGGGAGGGGTAGAGGGAAGGTCGGATGGTCATTACCTAAAATTGGAGAATTCAGTGTACTTACCGCTGGGCTGTAAGCTGCCCAAACGGAATGTGAGGTGTCGCTCCTCCTGTTTGCGTGTGGCATCACTCCGGCATTGGAGGAGGAGGCCCTGGACAGAAAGGTCGGTGTGGGAATGGGAAGGGGAGTTCAAGTGTTGTGAGATACTGTGCACAGATAGAGCAATTATGAAACATATATGCTTGTGTATAAATGAACCATTTTGAGAACAGTTCTCTTATCATGACCGGGGGTGGGGGGCTTTCTGGAGTGCTAGTATGGGTGTTGTGGGCCAAAGGGACTGGTTTCCAGAGGGTTAGTATGGACATTGTTGGCCGAATGGATTCTTGGGCTGGCAGCGCAGTCACTCAGACCTCGTGGGCTGGCAGCTCAGTCATTCAGGCCTGGCGGGCTGGCAGCTCAGTCACTCAGGACTGGCAGCTCAGTAACTCAGGCCTGGTGGACTGGCAGCTCAGTTACTCTGGGCTGGCAGCTCAGAAACTGCCAGAAGTTCGGCCCAAAAAAGGTGAAAAACTCTGTGAAAGAGAAGGGGAGAGGGTGGAGAAACAATTTTAGATTTTTACATCTTTTTCTGCAGATCACAGCAATGAAGGAGGAAAGTCTATCCTGGCCTGGATCTCACAGAGAACCAATGAAGGGAGGGATAAAAATACTGGGGTGAGGTTTAATACTTGTAGGGGGAATACTTATTGATGGGCCGAATGGCCTCCTCCTGGGCTATTACAGGCCTGATGGGCTGAAGGGAGTCTTAAAAAAATAATCTGAGTGAAATCTCAGTGAAAGGCACCTTTTCTGGCCTTTTCCTGGCCTGGCATGGGTCTTTTGGGCCAGAATGCTCTTCCTGGGCTAATACAGGCATTTGGGGCAAAAAGGACTGGTTTCTCGTCTAATAGGGGGCCTTGTGGGCCAAAATTAGTAGTTTCAGGCAGGCCAAACAACTCATTTCATTTCATTTGCATTGCCATTTCAGTTTCAAGCACAGGGCATGCCAAACAATTCATCTCATTTTCATTTCATATCATTTCCATTGCCATTTCAGTTTCAAGCAGAGGACAGGCCAAACAACACATCTCATTTTCATTTCATTTCCATTGCCATTTCAGTTTCAAGCACAGGGCAGGCCAAACAACTCATCTCATTTTCATTTCATTTCATTTCCATTGCAATTTCAGTTTCAAGCACAGGGCAGGCCAAAGAACTCATCTCATTTGCACTTCATTTCATTTCGATTGCAATTTCAGTTTCAAGCACAGGGCAGGCCAAACAACTCATCTCATTTGCACTCATTTCATTTCCATCGCCATTTCAGTTTCAAGCACAGGGCAGGCCAAACACCTCATCTCATTTGCATTTCATTTCATTTCCATTGCCATTTCAGTTTCAAAGTTAGGACAGGCCAAACACCTCATCTCATTTTCATTTCATTTCCATTGCCATTTCAGTTTCAAGCACCGGGCAGGCCAAACAACTCATCTCATTTCCATTGCCATTTCAGTTTCAAGCACAGGGCAGGCCAAACAACTCAACTCATCTCATTTGCATTTCATTTCATTTCCATTGCTGGGTGGGTGGGGACGCTGCAAGCCGGCAGCCCTGCCAGCAGCGTGTTAGTTTTTCCAACTTTTTTAGTGTTTTAATGTATGTTTTTAATGTCTCTCTGTGTGTCTTGTGTGGGGGGGTAAGGGGGAACCCGTTTTGGTTGCCTCCTCCACGGAAAGGCGACTTTTTCCATGTCGCCTCCCCCGTGACCTAACATCGAGGATCGGTGCGGCCTTTCTCAGAGACGCGCCCGGGGCTTCTGCTGCGGGCGCAACATGGACTCTTGTTGCGGAGCGGGCGAGCCCTCACCGGAAGGGAGCACTCTGTTCGCTGGCCCTCGGCAGCCTGAAGCCGGGGTCTGCAGAGCTTCAGCTGGCGCAGCGTCCGCAGCCTGGGATCCCTCGTTGGGGATCCGGGAGAACAGCTGCGACCGCCGGCCCGAGGCATACTTCTACTGCGGGCGCGGCGTGGTCTTACCATCAGGAGCGGGGTCCCTCGCAGGGGACCCCTGGAGGGGAGCTCCGACTGCCGGCCCTGCGGTCTGTGGTGCTTCTGGCTGCAGCGCGGCGGGGTCTTTAGATCTTCGACCGCCGGCCTACACCAACCAGAAGCCGCGGTCTCCGGTGGGGAGGCACCGATTCAGAACTTACCTGGACTTTACCTTGCCTACTCATCTGGACGCCCGCAGCGGCGGCTGCGGAGGGTTGAGGTCCTGACCACGGGGGAAAATGGAGGAGGACTGGCCAAATTTTGTGCCTTCCACCACAGTGATGAATGCTGTGGTGGATGTTTATGTTCAATTTTTATTGTGTTTTTGCGTGTTCTTTTTCATTGTACCGCTGCTGGCAAATTCATTTCACTTGCACTTTATTAGGGGACTAAAACTGCACACAATGCTCCAGGTGTGGTCTCACTAGGGCTCTGTACAACTGCAGAAGGACCTCTTTGCTCCTGTATTCTATTCCTCTAGTTATAAAGGCCAACATGCCATTCGCTTTCTTCACTGCCTGCTGTACCTGCATGCTTACTTTCATAGACTGATGTACAAGGACCCCCAGATCCCGTTGTACTTCCCCTTTTCCCAACTTGACGCCATTTAGATAGTAATCTGCCTTCCTGTTTTTGCTACCAAAGTGGATAACCTCACATTTATCCGCATTAAACTTCATCTGCCATGCATCTGCCCACTCCCCCAACCTGTCCAAGTCACCCTGCATTGTCATAGCATCCTCCTCACGGTTCACACTGCCACCCAGCTTTGTGTCATTTGCAAATTTGCGAATGTTACTTTGAATCCCTTCATCCAAATCATTGAGGTATATTGTAAATAGCTGCGGTCCCAGCACCGAGCCTTGCGGTACCCCACTAGTCACTGCTCGCCATTCTGAAAGGGACCCGTTAATCCCTACTCCTTGTTTCCTGTCTGCCAACCACTTCTCTGTCTATGTCAGCACTCTACCCCCAATACCTGATGCGCTCTAACTTTGCCCACTAATCTCCTATGTGGGACCTTATCAAATGCTTTCTGAAAGTCCAGGTACACTACATCCACCTTGTCCATTTTCCTAGTTACATCTTCAAAACATTCCAGAAGATTAGCCAAGCATGATTTCCCCTTCGTAAATCCATGCTGACTCGGGCCGATCCTGTTACTGCTATCCTAATGTGCGGCTATCTCATCTTTTATAATTGACTCCAGCAGCTCCCCCACCACCGATGTCAGGCTAACTGGTCTATAATTCCCCGTTTTCTCTCTCCCGCCTTTCTTAAAAAGTGGGATAACATTAGCTACCCTCCAATCCACAGGAACTGATCCTGAGTCTATAGAACATTGGAAAACTATCACCAACGCATCCACGATTTCTAGAGCCACGTCCTTAAGTACCCTGGGATGCAGACCATCAGGCCCTGGGGATTTCTCAGCCTTCAGTCCCATCAGCCTATCCAACACCATTTCCTGCCTAATGTGGATTTCCTTCAGTTCCTCTGTCAACCCAGATCCTCTGGCCACTACTATATCAGGAAGTTTGTTTGTGTCCTCCTTAGTGAAGACAGATCCAATGTACCTGTTCAACTCATCTGCCATTTCCTTGTTCCCCATAATAAATTCACCTTTTTCGGTCTTCAAGGGTCCAACTTTGGTCTAAACTAATTTTTTCCTCTTCACATACCTAAAGAAGCTTTTACTATCTGTAGATGACATGTGCATGTACCTTTAATATAGTTACCTCATCACTACTAACCACTCCCCATATCACATGTATAATTACAACCTCCCCACCCATTGATCGCTCTCTAGTTTCCGTGACAGACCACGTACAGCTAGTGCTTTCTGTAATGTTACAGTATGAATAAAAGAAATAAAGCTACAGTGTGTTGATGACACATCTTTACATGGTGTCAGGACACAAGGTTGAAAGGACACAAGGTAGTAGTGCCTGCTGCGCTGCACGACCACTATTTTCAGTCCGCTCACCGCGGTCATCCTGGGGCCGAGGCCGCATTGTCTCACGCCCAGAGCCAGTTCTACTGGCCTGGTATGGCTCAATACATCCGGGAGAGGGTCTCCTCGTGTTCCACCTGCAACAGTCTCGCCCCCCACCAACAGCGACAGCCGCTTCTGCAGCAGCCTGCCCCCGAACTACCCTGGATGGCGGTTGCCACTGACATTTTTGAGTGGCGAGCCAAACACTTCCTGGTCCTTGTCGACTTACTCCAACTGGTTCGAGGTTGACCAGCTGCATTCCCTCACCTCTTCGGCCGTTGTCGATAAGCTGCGCGGCCACTTCTCTACCTTCGGCTCCCCGGCCAGCCTGCAGTCGGACAACGGCAGCCAGTTCACGAGCTCCGAGTTTTGGGCTTTCGCGGCCAGCTGGAACATCCGCCACTTCACCAGCAGCCCTGAGTACCCGCAAAGCAACGGTCTGGCCGAGCCCGCTGTCCGCAGTGCAAAGAACTTGCTGGAAGTGTCGCTTGTCTCACTCCGATTTTTACCTAGCCCTCCTTAACCTTCGCAACATCTCCCGCGACCCTGCCATGGGCTCCCCTGCTCAGCGGCTCATGTCTCGCACCACCAGACCCCCGATCCCGGTGGCCCAGCGCTCCCTCATGCCCTCCGTCCTCAAGCCCGCTGCTGTCCAGGAACGCATTGCCCTCAAGCACGATGTCCAGAAGCACTCCCATGATAAGTCCTGCCGCCCCCTTCCGCGCCTTTTCCCCGGTCAGGTCATCAGCATGCAATCCCCCTCCGGTCACGCCAGGCTAGCCACCATCATCGGCTCTGCTGGTTCGCCTTGGTCCTATCTTGTCGACCATGCGGGAACCGTCTACCGCCGGTCCCGCCAACACCTGCGGCTCGTCAACGAGCCTCCACCACCACCCGCGCACCCTTTTGCTCCCCCGCTGCAGTCCCGGCCTCCGGCCGCTGCTCCGCCCGCCGCTCCTCGCATGCCTCGGTCTCTGCCCTCTCAGCTCTATCAGTCCGTTCCTCCCCAGGCTCTGCCCGCGCGCTGCCCGCTGCTGTGCCCGCATCCCCTCCTTCATCCCCTCCCAGCTCCCCCGTTCCGGCTCGGCCGTCTGCACCTGTTCCACTTCTTCCTGCAGGGAGGGAAGATGGCGAGATGCGAACCCGGTCGGGACGTGTTGTCAAGCCGCCTGTCCGCTATGGTGACTTTGCTTAACCGTTTATAGCGCATGAGACGTGGTCGCCCTGTCACCATTTTGTTTGCCTTTCGTTTCTAAGGGGAAGGATGTAGATGACATGTGTATGTGCCTTTAATATAGTTACCTCATCACTACTAACCACTCCCCATATCACAAGTATAATTACAACCTCCCCACCCACATATCGCTCTCTAGTTTCCGTGACAGACCACGTACAGCTAGTGCTTTCTGTAATGTTACAGTATGAACAAAAGAAGTAAAGCTACAGTGTGTTGATGACACTTCTTTACACTATCCTGCTTTATATTCTTGGCTAGCTTACCTTCGTACCTCATCATTTCTCCCCGTATTGTCTTTTTGGTTATCTTCTGTTGTTCTTTAAACATTACCCAATCCTCTTGTTTCCCGCTCATCTTTGTTACGTTGTACTTCTTCGCTTTAATTTTTATACTGTCCCTGACGTCCCTTGTCAGCCACGGTTGCCCCTTTCTCCCCTTGGAATCTTTCTTCCTCCTAGGAATGAACTGATCCTGCACCTTCTGTATTATTCCTAGAAATACCTGCTATTTTTGTACCACTGTCATCCATAAGCCAGAACCATAAATCTCTGCCATTATTAAGAATAAAACATAACCTGAATTTAAATGAGAACTGCAAGAATGTACTTTTGTATCTTTGTCGGTGCCAGTTGTGGCGTCACTTGTCCACTGCCTAGCTGAGGTCTGTTACGTGATTTTACTGGGTTGTATACAAAGCATTTCACTCTACCTCGTTACATGTGAAAATAAAGTATCATTTCAGGGGTACCAAGGGGCACCGAATGGCAACATCGCCAACAGTCTGTCTGTATTTTCATCTTTTTTTGGTGTTATTTTTAGTGTGTGTTAAAAGTTTGTGTTAATGTTCTCTGGTTTGTTTTATGTGGGGGTCGGGGGGTCGGGGGGGAAACTCATTTTTCAATCTCTTACCTTGCCGGAGATGCGATTGTTTTCCGGATCGTATCTCCGGTCCCTCTGCGGCCTAACATCGTGGAGCTGGAGGCCTCGCTCGGGAGTGACTTTGAGCCCCACCGCGGGGCCGTGGACTTACCATCGTAGCCGATTCCTTGCCTGGGATCGACGCTCCTACCGCGGCCTGCGGAGGTCCCAAACGCCTCCGGCTACGGGAGTCAAGATCGCCCTGACAACGAAAGGCTCGAGGTCCCCGACCGCGGGAGAACAAAGAAGGGAAGAGATTGAACTTTTTTCCGCCTTCCATCACAGTGAGGAATGTGGAGGGTTTAAGAAGGAACTGCAGATGCTGGAAAATCGAAGGTAGAAAAAGTGGTGGAGAAACTCAGCGGGTGCAGCAGCATCTATGGAGCGAAGGAAATAGGCAACGTTTCGGGCCGAAACCCAAAGGAAATAGGCAACGTTTCGGGTCGAAACCCAAGGGGTTTCGACCCGAAAAGTTGCCTATTTCCTTCGCTCCATAGATGCTGCTGCACCCGCTGTGGAATGTGGAGGAGTCACTGTGGTGGATGTTTATGTTAAAATGTGTTTTGTGTGTTTTGTTGCAAAACATACTTGGCTAATAAAATATGATTATGATCATGATATCATTGGTAGTTGACCAACGGTTCTCTATAATATGAATGCAGAGTCTAAATATATATGCTGCATTATTTCTAGTTACTGCTTTCATGATTCAATGATAATTGGGGCGGAGGTAGAGTTGCTGCCTAGCAGCGCCAGTGTCCTGGGTTGGATCCTGACCACTGGTGCGGTCGGTACGGAGTTTGCACGTTCTCCCCATGACCTGCGTGGGTTTTCTCCGGTTTCCTCCCACACTCCAAGGACGTGCAGGTTTGTAGGTTAATTGGCTTCGGTAAAACTGTAAATTGTCCCTAGTCCGTGTAGGTTAGTGTTAGTGTGCGGGGTGATGGCTGGTCAGCGCGGACTCGGTGGGCTGAAGACTAAAGTTTAGTTTATTGTCACGTGTACCGAGGTACTGTGAAAAGTTTTTGCTGCGTGCTAACCAGCCAGCGGAAAGACCATGCATGATTACAATCGAGCCGCCCACAGTTTACAGATACATGATAAGGGGAATACCATGAACAAGGTTTAGTGCAAGATAAAGCTGGTAAAGTCCGATCAAATACCGTCTCCGTACCATTCTTACGCTTGATGTCACAAACAAACACGAGTAATAAACCTGAAGGGAAATTCAGACAACAGACACGGAGGAAAAGATTTGAGCGTCAAAATCTTTGGTGGTTTGACATTGACAAGCCAAGTATTGCTCACATTTGTGAAAGGTACGAAAGCTGCCTCTGATATTTTCTTTGATTCACATCTCATCGAAAACCCGACGCAGTAATGTTGACATTTTTACATATTCTGTTCCCCAACACGTGGTTGCGAGGGGGGGGGGGGCCTTAGGTGCCACATACACGCTAACCACCCCCACACACACTAAACGCCCCTTGATATTATATTAATATTCATTCGCTCCTTTTTACCCCATCCCCCACCCTATCCACTCACGCAAAACCCCCAACTGCACAGGCGCGGCTAGAAAGGGGGAGCAGAGAGGGAGGGCCCCCTCCCCCACCCACTCCTCCTCCGTCTCCCCCCCTCTCCTCCACCCTCTCCTCTCCACCATCTCTGGGAGGGGGTAGAGGGGTGTGGGGGGAGGGGGTAGAGGAGGCACCTACCCAGGTCTTAGAGCCGGCCTTCCCACCAGGCGCCAGGCCCAAGCTAGGCTGCGGCAGGCGTGGACCAGAGCAAGGCCCGGAGCGATCTGAGAATGGTGAAAAGCAGCGGGGGGGACCTGCAGGTCTTTGGAGGAAACTGGAGCACCTGCAGAAAAACTACGCAGGTCATGGGGAGAACAGGCAAGCTCCGTACAGAGAGCACCCGTAGTCAGGAACGAACCCGGGTCTCTGCCGCTGTGAGGCAGTAGCTCTACCCGCTGCGCCACCATACCGCACTGTTCTGTGTTCTAGGCTCCTGTGATGAAGGCCATTGTGCCAAAAGTCTTTTTGACCACACTATCTACCTGTGACGCCACTTTCACGTAACTATGTACCTGCACTCCTAGATCCCTGTTTGTACAACTGTAACATAATGTCGAAACTTCAACACTGAAGCCCGACGAAGGGCCCCCCGACCTGAACATCGCCCGCCCATGTGCTCCAGACATGCTGCCTTACCCGCTGAGTTACTCCAGCACTTTGTACCTATCCGCGTTCTCCAGAGATGCTGTCTGGCCCGCGAAGTTACTCTTTAGACTTTAGACTTTCGAGATACAGCACGGAAACAGGCCCTTCGGCCCACCGAGTCTGCGCTGACCAGCGGTCATTCCTAGCACTTTCCTACACATTAGGGATAATTTACGATTTTTACCGAACCTACAATTAACCGGCAAACCTGCGCATGTTTGGAATGTGGGAGGAAACCGGAGCACCCGGAGTAAACCCACGTGGTCACGGGGAGAAAGTACAAACTCCGTACCGACAACACCCACGGTCGGGATGGGACCCAGGTCTCTGGCGCTGTGAGGCAGCAACTCTACCGCTGCGCCACCGTGCTGCCCCCTCACTGCCTGACCCGATGCGTTACCCCAGCACTCTGTGTCACCAGCGAGTGTTTGATTTGGGCTCCCCCCCTCTCTCCCCCTCTGAACTTTGAGCTGTTTTTCCACTAATATTTGCACATTGTAATAAACTGTGTGAAGCAATGTTGCAGACAGTGGCGACCTGCGTTTCCAGCCCCGAAACGTCACTCTCGCTCTGTCTCCCTCTCTCCAGGATACACAGCGCCCCGTTCTACATCGACCCCCAGCTCCCATAACCCTGCACTGTCTCACTGACACAGCCTGATGTGGCTTCTACACTGCCTTGGGTAAGAGATGGAGAGGGAGAGGGGGAGTGGGAGAGAGAGGGGGGGGGGGGGTTGAGGGAGAGAGATAGATGGAGGGGGAGAGGGAGAGGTGGAGTGGGAAAGAGATGGAGGGGTGAGAGGCAGAAGGGGTGTGGGAGAGGGGGGAAAGAGAGAGGTGGGGGGAGGGAGGAGGGAGAGGGGGAGAGAGAGGAGAGAGAGAGGGGGGAGAAAGGGTGAGGGAGAGAGGGGAGAGAGGCAGAGAGGAGGAGAGGAGGCAGAGATGGGGCATGTGAGGGGAAGGGGGGAGTGATAGAGGGAAGAGAAGACAGGTTTACTGTGAAGGGGAAAAGATTTAATTGGAACCTTAGGGGTAATGTTTTCACACAAAGGTGTATGGATGTAACAAGCTGCAACAGGAGGTAGTTGAGGCTGGGACTATCCCAATGCTTAAGAAACATTTAGACAGGTACATGGATCGGACAGGTTTGGAGGGATATGGACCAAGCGCAGGCAAGTGGGACTAGTGTAGGTGGGACATGTTGGTCAATGTTGGTAAGTTGGGCCGAAGGGTCTGTTTCCACACTGTATCACTCTATGAGAAGGGAGGGGGGGGGGGGGGAAGAGAAGGGGAGGGGGAGAGGGGGAAGAGAGAAAGGGAGAGAGACAGGGGAGAGGGAGGGGGGGGGGGGGTGGAGAGAGGGAAGAAAGAGAGGGAGGGGAGAGAGACAGGGGGAGTGGGTGAGCGGGATGGAGAGAGAGGGGGAGAAAGAGAGGAGGGTGGAGATAGAGGGGGAGAAAAAGGGAGAGGGAGAGGGGGAGAGAAAGGGTGGAGAGAGAATGGGTGGGGAGAGAGAGGGAGGGGGAGAAGAGGGGGGATTGCGATGAGCAAGACAGAGATTTTTGTTTAGTTCAGATACAGAATATATACTAGAGAGGTGTAGATATGGTCGACAGTCAGAACCTTTCTCTCCCCGAAGGAGATGTGTGGGGCAGGTTGTTCTACACAGAGGGTGGTGGGTGCATGGAACGTGTTGCCAGGGGTGGTGGTGGTGCCAGATTTGAAAATGGTGGACACGGTGGGCCAATGGGTCCGTTCCTGTACTGTTCCACGTTCTATGCTCTCCCTCTCTCTTTCACTCTCCCTCTCCGCCTCTCCCTCCCACTCTCCCCCTCTCTCGACCCATTTCTCGCTCTCTCTGTCCACCCCTCTCTTCCTCCCTCTCTCTCCATCTCTCGCTCCCTCTCTCCCTTCCTCACCGCCCCCTCACCTCGGAAGGACGGCAGGGAGAAGTTGGGCCGAAGGGCCTGTTTTCACGTCCGTAAGTGGGAGGGAACAGAATGGTGGGATAGCAGGGGTTCGATGGGCAGAAGGTATGCGGTGAGGGGTTAACGGATTCTTGTCCCACCCCCACAGGTGGGCTGTGGCCCTGTGGATCCCGACCCAGGGGAGTGTCGCCGAGACCCTGCCCATGTACGGCGAGATCTCCTCCCCGGGATTCCCCTCCTACTATCCCAACGAGACCCGGGCCGAATGGTCCATCGGCGTTCCCTCTGGTTACCGCATCCGCCTACACTTCCGATACTTCCAACTGGAGGCGTCTCAAGGCTGCGTGTACGATAGACTGAAGGTGAGAGGGAGAGAGAGGGAGGGAAGGAGGGAGGGAGAGAGGGGGGAGAGAGGAGGGAGAGGAAATGAGAGGAGGGAGGGAGGGTGAGAGGGAAAAAGGGAGGGTGAGGTGAGGTGAGGGCGGGAGTGCGTTCAGTCCCGACTATGTGTGTGCGTGTCTTGTGTGTTCAATGCCATTGTCGATGCATGTGTGGGTCTGTATTCCTGTGCCTGTGTTGTACCCGTGTCTGATCCGTGTGTGTGTCCGTGTGTTTATCCGTGTAATTCTGCATGTTTACCTGTCCATGTATCCATGTAACCATCTGTCCGTGTGTTGTGCACATGTGTCTATGTCCGTGTGCGTGTGCTCTGACACGACTGCCCCCTACAGGTGAACGAGGGGACACGGACGCTAGGTGTGTTTTGCGGTGACGGGGAGAAGCCAGCGGGAGCGGGGAACCCACCTCAGCCGATCCTCGACTCCTCTCAAAACTCCCTTAGCCTCGAGTTCTCCTCTGACTTCTCCAACCAGTGGCCCTACAGAGGCTTCCTCATCTACTACATGGCCATGGGTAGGTACACACGTGTGTGTGGGTGTGTGCACGTGTATGTGTGTGGTACACATGTGTGTGCACGCGTGTGTGTGTGCACTTGTGTGTGTAACATGTGTGTGTGCACACTTGTTTACGTGTGTGTGTGTGTCTAAGTGTGTGTGTGCACGTGTGTGTGTGTACATGTGTGTGTGTGTGTGTACGTGTGTGTGTTTAAGTGTGTGTGTGCACGTGTATGTGTGTGTGTGTACGAGTGTGTGTGTGTACGTGTGTGTGTGTATGTGTGTGTGTACGTGTGTGTGTGTACGTGTGTGTGTGTGTGTGTGTGTGTATGTACGTGTGTGTATGTGTGTGTGTGACGGGGTGGGTGTGTGTGTGTGTGTGACGGGGTGGGTGTGTGTGTGTGTGTGACGGGGTGGGTGTGTGTACGTATGTGTGTGTGTACGTGTGCGTGTGTGTGTGTGTGTGTATGCACGTGTGTGTATGTGTGTGTGTGACGGGGGTGGGTGTGTGTGTGTGTGTGATGGGGTGGGTGTGGAGGGAGGGAGGGAGGGAGGGAGGGAGGGAGGGAGGGAGGGAGCTTCACTGAGTGTGAATGTGCCGACTCTGTCTTGCAGATGTGGACGAGTGTTCTCAGGACTCCGCGTCACTGCCCGTGTGTGACCAGCTTTGCCACAACACCATCGGCAGCTACACGTGTGACTGTTGGCGGGGATACAGCCTCCGGGACGATGGGAGGAGCTGTAAAGGTGACCGGGAGAGAGAGAGAGAGACCAGGGAGAAATCAGAGGGGCAGAACAGAGGAGCAGAGAGGGAGTGGGAGGGGGAAGGGGTGAGGCAGGGGCAGTGAGGGAGCTCCACGGTGTTGGAGGGGAGAGGGCGGGCAGAGAGCTCCTTGAGTGGGGGAAAAGCAATAGTCATACAGCACTGAAACAGGCCCTTCGGCCCAACTTGCCCATGCCGACCAACACGTCCCATCTATACTAGTCCCACCTGCCTGCGTTTGTCCCACACCCCTCTAAACCTGTCCTATCCATGTACCTGCCATTTAAACATTGGGATAGTCCCTGCCTCAACTACCTCCTCTGGCAGCTCGTTCCATACACCCACCACCCTCTGTGTGAAAAAACTGCCCCTCAGGTTCCTGCTAAATATTTCTCCTCTCACCTTAAACCCATGTCCTCTGGTCCTTGATTCCCCGACCCTGGAGGTAAAGACTCTATGCACTAATCCGATCTATTCCCCTCATGGTTTTATACACCTCTATAAGATCACCCCTCATCCTCCCGCGTTCAAAGGAATAATGTTCCAGCATGCCCCAACCTCTCCCTGTAGCTCAGGCCCTCGAATCCTGGCAACATCCTCGCAAATCTTCTTTACACCTTTTACAGCTTAACAACAACCTTCCTATAACAGGGTGACCAAAACTGAAGACAATACATACTGTAAGTGGTGCCTCACCAACATATTACACAACTATAGTTTAGTTTAGAGATACAGCATGGGAACAGGCCCTTCGGCCCACCGGGTCCGCGCCGACCAGCGTTCCCCGCACATTAACTCGATCCTACGCACACGAGGGATAATTATTACATTTACCAAGTGTAAAAATTACATGTACGTCTTTGGAGTGTGGGAGGATACCGAAGATCTCGGAGAAAACCCACGCAGATCACGGGGAGAAAACGTACAAACTCCGTACAGGCAACACCCGTCGTCGGGATCGAACTAGGGTCTCCGGTGTTGCGTTCGCTTTAAGGCAGCGACTCTACTGCTGCCCCACCGTGACTGCAACCTCACGTCCCCAACTTCTATACTCAGTACTATGACTGATGAAGGCAAATGTACAGAGGGTAGACCAAAATGCTGGAGAAACTCAGCGGGTGAGGCAGGATCCGTGGAGCGAAGGAAAGGGTGACGTTTGAAGAAGTCTGAAGAAGGGTCTCGTCACGAAACGTCACCTATTCCTTCGCTCCATAGATGCTGCCTCACCCGCGGAGTTTCTCCAGCATATTTGTCTACTTTCGATTTTTCCAGCAACTGCAGTTCTTTCTTAAGCAAATATACAGAAATAATTTTTGACCACCTTATCTACCTGTGACGCCACTTTCAGAGAACGATGTACCTGCACTCCTAGAACCCTCTGATCTATAAGGTTTCAAGGTCAGTTTATTGTCACGTGTACCAGTTTAGGTAGTGAAATTCGAGCCACCCCCAGACTGACTCTAAAGGGCCTGTCCCACTTGGGCGTTATTTGCGCGTCATTTACGCGACATCATTTACGCGTCACGACGCACGCGTAACGCGCGCATGGCGTGTGGTGAGACGTGGTTGCGTAGGCAGTGACCCGCGGTACTCCAGGATTTTGTGATTCTGAAAATCCTTGCGCTCCACCTGCGTGACGCGCAAATGACGCCCAGGTGCTACAGGCCCTTAAGCCTCTATGTTTATGACAATGGTACTATCACTCTTTGACTCTATATATCTATCCATCAATTTAATTCAAAGTTTAAACTTGACCACTTCCTGTTTGCACTGCATATTGATTTTAGAAAATACGCTACCACACATGGCTGTGATTTTTGGCCATCTTACTCAGTCCCACTCCGCTCATCAGGTGCAGAGATTTTTGCCATTGATGAAAAATAAGAGTTATTAGTGTTTAAAAAATGTTGAGATTCTCTCTCCTGTCAATCATGCCATGAAGGCTACGCCCCTTCCGGTGGGAGGGGGGAAGGGACTATAAAACCCGGAAGTGTGGGTGAGGCCCAGTCTCTGCAAGATGGGGGAGGTCACGACTCTCTGTCTGAGCTGTGAATCAACTGAACACACTAAATATCTACTGAACTGTGAGTGTGGTTTTTATGTGGTTCTGTGGTGTTTTATGTGGGTTTGTGGTGTTTTATGTGGCTATATGGTGGTTTCATCCTGCTTGAAATGGTATGAAACTGCACTTGAATTTGGTGGCCTTGCACCTTGCTTGAAATGGTATGAAACTGCACTTGAATTTGGCGGCCTTGCACCCTGCTTGAAGTGGTTGGAAACTGTACTTGAATTTGGTGGCCTTGCACCCTGCTTGAAATGGAATTTCAAGTAATAGCCGTGAGTCAACTACCAGCCCACCAGCCGTGAGTGAGTGAGCTGCCAGCACACCGGGCTTGAGTGACTGAGCTGCTAGCCCAATAAACCATTCGGCTGACAATATCCATACTAGCCCTCTGGAAACCAGTCCCTTCAGCCCACAACACCCATACTAGCGCTCCAGAAATCCCCCCCCCCCCCCCCCCCCACTGGCCAACAATATTGGAATAGATGGAGAGGTGGAATATTGCGTTGGGGGACCAGCCCTCCCGTGTGAACATGGGACCCAACGGGTCCCTCTTAGTCTAGTGTATTACTAAAACTCTCATCTTGACCACTTCCTGCCTGCGTTGTAATTACATTTGCGCAAAAACGATCCCCCATAGCGCTACGATTTCCCCCCACCTTACTCACCATTCTCCTCTGCTGCAAGTCAAATACGTTTTGTTCCGATCTGAGAAATAGTACAAAAGTTATGAAGGTTTTGAAAGTTCCCCCTCCCACCCACACACACACCCCCCACCCTCTCCTCCCGCTTCTGGGGTGGGGTGGACTGAGGCTGAGACTGAGACTGACTCCCCTCCCCCGCTCTCCCCAATCTTTGCACACCGCCAATCCTTTCGAATTGTCACTCTAATGTCATGTTTCATGTTGTGTTTTATGACTGTTGGCAGATCAACTTCCCTCCTGGGGTAAATAAAGTTCTATCGTATCGTATGACTGTTTGAATGTGACTCTAACTATGATTATGACCACGTGTTGATGACAATCTCCCTTGTCTTCCCGCAGTGGAATGCCAGGAATATTTCAGTGAGATGTCCGGCCAGTTCTCCAGTCCGGGATATCCCGCTGCCTACCCCGCCAACCTTCACTGTAACTACAGTATTCGAGTGGAGGAAGGCTTCTCCATTTCCCTCGAGTTCCAGGGCCTGTTTGAGATTGAGAGTCACCCACAAGTGAAATGTCCTTACGACAACATGACGGTGAGCGTCCCCCCTCAACGGCGCAGTGGGTAGAGCCGCAGCCTCACGGTGCCAGGAAACCTGGTTCGATCCCGACCGCAGGCGCTGTCTCTCTGTCTGTGTGGAGTTTGCACGTTCTCCCTGTGGCCGCACGCGTGGGTTTCCTCCGGGTGCTCCAGTTTCCTTCCACGTTCCCCAAAGAAATGGCGGGTTTGTAGGTTAATTGGTTCCTGTAAATTGTCCCCCTAGTGTGGATGAGAAAGTGGGATGACTTAGAACGACTGTGAACGCGTTTACATAAGATGAGCGTTTGACGGCACTTGGCCTGTTCTCACTGGGGATTACAACACTGAGGGGAGAAACTCATTGAAACTTCCCACATAGTGAAAAGCCTGGATAGAGTGGATGTGGAGAAAACATTTATATTAGTGGGAGAGTCTAGGACAGAGGCCACAGACTCACAATAAAATCATAGTCAGTTAGGATGGAGACGAGGAGGAATTTCTTTAGAGGGTGATGAATCTGTGGAATTCACTGCCACTGAAGGCTGTATAGAAGAGTCAATGGATATATTTAAGCAGAGATAGATAGATTCTTGATTAGTGCGGGTGTCAGGGGTTATAGGGGGAAGGCAAGAGAATAGGGTTAGGAGGGAGAGATAGATCAGCCATGATTGGTGGGCCGAGTGGCTTAATTCTGCCCCTATCACATGAACTTATTAATGGGTGATCGATGGCTGGTCCGGACTTGGTGGGTCTGAACTAAACTAGTGTCTCTGTGTCTATGAACTAAACTAAACTCAACTCAACTCTTATAAAATGTAGGTAAACGATGGAAAGGGAGGGAGGGAGAGAGAGAGATGGAAGGAGAGAAAGAAGAGGGGAGAGAGAGAGAAAGTGGAATGGAGGGAGGGAGAGGGAGGGCAGGAGAGGTAGGGTAGGTCGGAGGAAAGTAAAGTGATAGCTAGGGAGGGCGGGTGGGAGTGAGGGAGGCAGGCGGGGGGGGGGGGGGGGGGGGAAGAGACAAAGGGATAGTGACGTAGAGAGAGGGGGAGATGGAGATTGGGGGAATGTGGAGTGTGTGTGTGTGTGCGTGTGCGTGTGCGTGTATGACCCCTAGGAGGCAGAGATAGACAAATCCATGATTAGAATGATTGTCAAGGGTTAGGGGGAGATGGCAGGAAATTGGGATTAAGAGGCAGGGATCAACCATGATTGAATGTGTAAGAAAGAACTGCAGATGCTGGTTTAAATCGAAGGTAGACACAAAATGCTGGAGTAACTCAGCGGGTGAGGCAGCGTCTCTGGAGAGAAGGAACGGGCAATGTTCTCTAAGAAGGGTCTGGACCCGAAATGTCGCCCATTCATTCTCTCCAGAGAAGCTGCCTCACCCGCTGAGTTACTCCAGCATTTTGTGTCTAGCCACGATTGAATGGAGGAGTGGACGCAATGGGCCGAATGGCCTGATTCTATTCCTATAACTTGTGCACTTGTGAGGAGTGTGTGAGTGGAGGGTGATGAGGGGAGGGGGTTGCACTGTGTGTGTGTGTGTGTGTCTGACCCCCGGGAGGAGTGTGTGAGGGGAGGGGGCAGGGTAGGAGGGGGACAGTCTGACACAATTGCTGTGATCTCTGCCTCCAGATTGAGTACAAGAACACGGTGTTGATACCGCTGTGTGGGTCGGAGAGGCCGACGAGGGTTGACACGCGCAGTAATGCTGTGGATATCTTGTTCCACACGGACATATCTGGCATTGAGCGGGGCTGGAAAATCCACTACACCACCGACAGTGAGTGTATGTCCTCAGCCACAATGTGGAGGCTGGTGTATAGTGGGTTAGTCTGTATTATAGTGTATTACACGGCTGTATTAGAGTGTGTTATACTGCTGTAATATAGTGTTAGACAGTATTATACTGCTGTATTAGAGTTACTATAGTGCTGTATTATAATGTTAGAGTGTATTATACTGCTCTATTAGAGCGTATTATACTGCTGTATTATAGACTGTATTGTACTGATGTACTACAATGTTGAATTAGTGTGTATTACACTGGTGCATTATATTGTTTCAGTGCATTATAATGTTGTAATTTAGTTATATTATATAATATAGTGTTACATTAGTTTATGATGGTGTTATATTATCTATAATACTAAAAGTCCGATCTTGACCACTTCCTGTTGTTGTGTATATTGATTTAAGAAAAATCGCTGCCACTTATGGCTGTGGTTTTTGGCCATCTTACTCAAAGTCCCCCTCCGCTGTGCAGGGCAAGAGGATTTTCCCCGTCGATTAAAAATAAAAGAGTTATTAGTGTTTAAAAAATGTTGAGATTCTCTCTCCTGAAGGCCACGCCCCTTCCGGAGGGACTATAAAACCCAGAAGTGTTGAGTGCCTCAGTCTGTCTCTGCAAGATGGGGGAGCAAGAGGGTTACGTCTCTGTCTGAGCTGTGAATAACACTGAACACATGTCTACTAAACTGTGAGTGGTCAGTGCCCTTAATGTGGTTTGAAAATATAGTTTGGAAATGCTAAAGCTGTGTTGCCTTTGGTTTGGAAATGCTAAAGCTGTGTAGCTTAATTAAAGTTCCCTTGCCTAATTAAAGTTAATAATAATAATAATGGATGGGATTTATATAGCGCCTTTCTAATACTCAAGGCGCTTTACATCGCATTATTCATTCACTCCTCAGTCACACTCGTTGGTGGTAAGCTACTTCTGTAGCCACAGCTGCCCTGGGCCAGACTGACGGAAGCGTGGCTGCCAATCTGCGCCTACGGCCCCTCCGACCACCACCAATCACTCACACACATGCAAAGGTGGGTTAAGTGTCTTGCCAAAGGACACGACAGTATGCACTCCAAGCGGGATTCGAACCGGCTACCTTCCGGCCGCCAGCCGAACACTTAGCCCATTGTGCCTAATTAAAGTTGCCTTGCCTAATTAAAGTTGCCTTGCCTAATTAAAGTTGCCTTGCCTAATTAAAGTTGCCTTGCCTAATTAAAGTTGCCTTCTATAGTATTAAAAGTCTAATCTTGACCACCCTGTTTTCGCTTTATATTGATTTTATAAAATAAAAGCTACCACGTACAGCTGTGATTTTTGGCCATCTTACTGAGAGTCCCCCCTCCCACCCCCACCCCCCCCCCCCCCCCCACCCCCACCCCCCCCCCCCCCCCCCCCGCTCATCAGGTGCCAAGGATGAAAAATAAAACAGTTATCAGTGTTTAAAAAATGGCCACGCCCCTTCCGGAGGGACTATAAAACCCAGAAGTGTTGAGTGCCTCAGTCTGTCTCTGCAAGATGGGGGAGCAAGAGGGTTACGTCTCTGTCTGAGCTGTGAATAACACTGAACACATGTCTACTAAACTGTGAGTGGTCAGTGCCCTTAATGTGGTTTGAAAATATAGTTTGGAAATGCTAAAGCTGTGTTGCCTTTGGTTTGGAAATGCTAAAGCTGTGTAGCTTAATTAAAGTTCCCTTGCCTAATTAAAGTTAATAATAATAATAATGGATGGGATTTATATAGCGCCTTTCTAATACTCAAGGCGCTTTACATCGCATTATTCATTCACTCCTCAGTCACACTCGTTGGTGGTAAGCTACTTCTGTAGCCACAGCTGCCCTGGGCCAGACTGACGGAAGCGTGGCTGCCAATCTGCGCCTACGGCCCCTCCGACCACCACCAATCACTCACACACATGCAAAGGTGGGTTAAGTGTCTTGCCAAAGGACACGACAGTATGCACTCCAAGCGGGATTCGAACCGGCTACCTTCCGGCCGCCAGCCGAACACTTAGCCCATTGTGCCTAATTAAAGTTGCCTTGCCTAATTAAAGTTGCCTTGCCTAATTAAAGTTGCCTTGCCTAATTAAAGTTGCCTTGCCTAATTAAAGTTGCCTTCTATAGTATTAAAAGTCTAATCTTGACCACCCTGTTTTCGCTTTATATTGATTTTATAAAATAAAAGCTACCACGTACAGCTGTGATTTTTGGCCATCTTACTGAGAGTCCCCCCTCCCACCCCCACCCCCCCCCCCCCACCCCCACCCCCCCCACCCCCACCCCCCCCCCCCCCCCCCCCGCTCATCAGGTGCCAAGGATGAAAAATAAAACAGTTATCAGTGTTTAAAAAATGGCCACGCCCCTTCCGGAGGGACTATAAAACCCAGAAGTGTTGAGTGCCTCAGTCTGTCTCTGCAAGATGGGGGAGCAAGAGGGTTACGTCTCTGTCTGAGCTGTGAATAACACTGAACACATGTCTACTAAACTGTGAGTGGTCAGTGCCCTTAATGTGGTTTGAAAATATAGTTTGGAAATGCTAAAGCTGTGTTGCCTTTGGTTTGGAAATGATAAAGCTGTGTAGCTTAATTAAAGTTCCCTTGCCTAATTAAAGTTAATAATAATAATAATGGATGGGATTTATATAGCGCCTTTCTAATACTCAAGGCGCTTTACATCGCATTATTCATTCACTCCTCAGTCACACTCGTTGGTGGTAAGCTACTTCTGTAGCCACAGCTGCCCTGGGCCAGACTGACGGAAGCGTGGCTGCCAATCTGCGCCTACGGCCCCTCCGACCACCACCAATCACTCACACACATTCACACACAGGCAAAGGTGGGTTAAGTGTCTTGCCAAAGGACACGACAGTATGCACTCCAAGCGGGATTCGAACCGGCTACCTTCCGGCCGCCAGCCGAACACTTAGCCCATTGTGCCTAATTAAAGTTGCCTTGCCTAATTAAAGTTGCCTTGCCTAATTAAAGTTGCCTTGCCTAATTAAAGTTGCCTTGCCTAATTAAAGTTGCCTTCTATAGTATTAAAAGTCTAATCTTGACCACCCTGTTTTCGCTTTATATTGATTTTATAAAATAAAAGCTACCACGTACAGCTGTGATTTTTGGCCATCTTACTGAGAGTCCCCCCCCCCCCGCTCATCAGGTGCCAAGGATGAAAAATAAAACAGTTATCAGTGTTTAAAAAATGTTGAGATTCTCTCTCCTGTCAATCACGCCATGAAGGCCACGCCCCTTCTGGTGGGACGGTGGAGGGACTATAAAACCCAGAAGAATGGGAGTGGCTCAGTCTCTGCAAGATGGAGGAGGGAGAGGTCACGAGTCGCTGTCTTTAGTGGCCTTACACCCTGCTTGCAATGGCATGAAACTGCATTTGAATTTGGTGGCCTTGCACCCTGCTTGAAGTGGTAAGAAACTGCACTTGAATTTGGTGGCCTTGCACACTGCTTGAAATGGAATCTCAAGGAATAGCCGTGAGTCAACTGCCAGCCCACCAGTCGTGAGTGACTGAGCTGCCAGCCCAAGAATCCAAAGAGTCCCACTTAGTCTAGTAGTGTTATATAGTGTATTGTAGTGTATTATAGTGCATTATATTGTATGACTGTATCATGGAGATTATGTATTACTGTGTATTATCGTGTATTATAGTGTTGTATTCTGGTGTATTATATATTAATAATAATAATAAATTTTATTTTCGAGCACTCGAGCCTTTCAAATCTCAAGGACACCTTACAAAGATTAACAGAAGAGAAAAAAACATATAGTCGGAGAAAAATAAATAATAAGGACATCATCAATACACAAATTAAAGAGAGAAATCGCTCCAAAGACACAAAATGAAAAAATCAAAAAAACACAATGTGAAGAGAGAGCAGCGGCAGCTAAAGCGCGCCAGCGTCCACTCTCCCTTCCGACAGCCATCTTGGACACAGACTAACAAAGCACCTTACACACAGAAAAGTAATCCCCCCACAGTGGTTACCACTGTGGGAGAAGGCACAAAAGTCCAGTCCCCAACCCCAATTCTCCCAAAAGTCAGGCCTATTAAGGCCACCGCTGTTGCCTCAACGGAGGCCCGATGTTCCTGGCCGTTCTAGCCGGGTGGTCTTGCCCCGGCGTCGGGAGAGTCCTCACAGTGGCTGGGCCACCTGGAACGGCTGCTTCCGAAGCCGACAAGGACGCACCGAGTTGGAGCGCCCAGGCTCCCGATGTTAAAGGCGGCGCCGCCCGCTCCGCAGACCCGCAGCCCGGAGGAGTTGATCCCGGCGGTCCAGCTCACCGGAGCTCCAGCGCGTCGATCCAGCGCGGCGACCCAGGCAAGGCATCGCCCGCTCCGCTCCACGATAGCGCTCCAGCGCTGTGCCGCCACCGAAGGCGAGGTGCTGGGCGGTCCCCACCAGGAAACGGCGCTCCAAGCCCGCTGGTAGGCACGAGGACGGGTCGACGGGCAGCCCAGAGAAAAAGCTGCTCACCGACCAGGTAGGGACCTAGAAGTAAGGTTACCTCCTTCCCCCCACATTAAGAAGTCCATTTCTCCGAACAAACGACGAACAGGACTAACTAAAAACTGGAAAAAAAATGAATTAAACGGACGGCTGCTGGTTAGCAGCCGTTCCCCAAGATGGCTCCTCCTCCTGATATTATCGTAGTGTCTTATAGTTGTACTATAGTGTATTATATTGTGTTATAATGTATTATAGTGTATTATAGCATATTATATTGTATTATAATATTATAGTGTTATATTGCAGCGTATAATATTATTATATTATAGTATATTATATAGTTATATTATAGTATTTTTGTGTTACATTATAGTGTCATATTGTAGTGTATTATATTACGTTGTAGTGTATTATATTATACTAGACCAAGGGCAGACCCGTTGGGTCTGCTCCCCCAACGCAGCCGTTCCTTACCCGTAGCCCCCACGGGAGACGTGGTCCTCCAACTCAAGCGGCTCAGGAATGAGCAGTGCGGCTGGTTTTAAATGGCGTCTTTGAGGCGAGATGCGGGCGCCAGCAGCCGTTATGGTCGCTGGCCAGCAGGAGGCGACAAAATGAGTGAGTGGGGTGGGGGGGGGAGAAGGATTTAATGAAAAATGTGGACATAAACATAACAAAATCTAATGAGGAGTGGATAGTTGGAATGAAAAGTGAAATGTCTACCGAAATGGCTGCTTCTATGGGTGAGAAGCCAGTTTATTTTTGAAATATTGGGGGGGGGAGAAGGATTTGATTAAAAAGGTGTACTTAAACACGACGAAATGTAATGAGGAGCGGATACTTAGAAAGAAAAGTGAAATCTCTACCGGAATGGAAAAGATCTCGGCGATTGTACGTCTGGATTCGGCGTGGCAAGGAATCAAAGGAAGAAATGCAGCCGGCAGCCGTACATGTAAATGGATCCATTCCGATTGGACATCTGCGAGCATCGGCCATTCCGATTGGACATCTGTGAGCATTGGGCATTGTGACATCACACGATGGAAACAAATCAAAAGGAAGAAAGGCAGCCGGCAGCCGGACGGACGGACGGCAGGCGGCAGCCACAGAGTTTTAATATATAATAGATAATCTATTAATATAGTGTTTTATACTGCATTATAGTTTAGTATAGTAATAGTGTATTATACTGTGTTATATTGCTAGTATTTTGCATTATGATGTTCTAATGTTATATTGTTTTTTAGTGTATTAGTGTTTTACTAATAAATAATGCTCCCACACCATCCCCTCCCCAAAATGTATTCACTGTTTAATCAATCTCTCTCTCTCTCTCCCTCTCCCTCTCCCTCTCTAAAGTGAGCGATTGTGGAACACCAAAGTTGTTGGAGAATGGGAAGTTCGAAGTCTTGGACGTAAGAGCGGTGAAGGACGGATATTTGACTCGAATCCAGTACTCATGTGATCGCAGATATCGTATGAAGACTGAGGGAGATGGTGAGAGAGGGGGGGGGTGAGAGGTTGGGGAAGGGGGAGAGAGGGAGGAGGGAGGAGGGAAGAGGGGGAGAGAGGGAGGTGGAGAGAGGGAGGGGAAGGGAGAGAGAGGTTGGGGGAGAGAGGTTGGGGCAGGGAGTGAGAGAGGGAAGGGGAGAAAGCGAGGGGGAGATAGAGGGAGACTCAACGTCCATCCTCTCCCCGTACTGATGTCTCTCTCTCTCCCCAGGGACGTACACTTGCTCTGCTGATCGTGTCTGGAACAATCCCACCGTCTCCAACACCATCCCATATTGTGCCTCGGGTAAGATAGACCCCTCCCCATCCCCTATCCTCCCTCCCTCCCTCTCCCCCTGTGGTACACCCACTAACTTCTCTCTCCCTCCCCTGTTCCCTCTGCCTTCTCATTTTCTCTCCGCTCTTCCCGTTCCCATTTCTCTCCCTCCTCTCTCTATCTCTCCTTCCTCCTTCTCTTTCACCTCCTTCTCCTCTCGCTCTACTTTATCTCCTTTCTTTCTTCCTCCTCCTCCTCTCCCCTTATAACCCTCCCTCACCCCACTCCTTTCTCTCGTTCTCTCCCCGTCCTTCTGTCCCTCTTCTGTCCCTCTTTCCCCCCCTCTCTCCCCCCACCCTTCTCTCCCTCCGCTCTCTCACTCCCTCTCTCCTCTCCCCCCCCCCCTCTCTCCCCATGTCCAGTGTGTGGTGTCCCTGACGTGCCGGTCACCTCGCTGGCGGTGGGCCGCGTGCTGGGGGGTTCGGAGGCCCCGGACGGCAGCTTCCCGTGGCAGGTGTTTGTGCGGCCCCGGCATGGTCGTGGGGCGGGGGTGCTGGTGTCTGACCGCTGGGTGCTGACGGCGGCAAGCATCCTGTGGAACAAAGGCGCGAAGAAACCCACGGACGGGGAGTTGGAGAGCCACGGCATCTACGTGGGTGACAATGACCTAGATGACCTAGTAATGTCGCCCGGCCTGCCCGTGGAGAGGGTCTACCTGCACCCCAACTACAGCGGCAGTGACCCCAATTTCTCCAATGACATCGCCCTCATTGAACTGGCCACCCCCCTGCGCCTGACGGCCGACATTGGCCCCGTGTGTCTCCCCCCCGCTGGGGGTCCTGGGCACGAGTGGCTCTACCAGGAGGGGCGTCTGGGCTACTTGGCGGGGTGGGGGATGACGGAAAACCGGAGACTGACCAACAAGCTCCACTACGCCTCCCTGCCCGTCGCCAACACCGAGAAATGCCGCGGGGCGCTGGCTGCGGCCCAGCCTCGGGCCAAGAAGCCCCTGAAACTGACCGCGGGGTCATTCTGTGCCGGGACGGGGCTGGGGGGCGGAGCGGATGCCTGCCAGGGGGACAGCGGGGGGGCTCTCTCCGTGGAGGGGGGTAGGGGGGGGAGAGAGCAGGTGGAGGAGGGGGTTTGGTATGTGGCAGGGCTGGTGTCCTGGGGGATAGACTGCGGGAAGGTGGGGCGTTACGGGGTGTACACCAATGTCGGGGCGTACATACCCTGGATGCAGGAGGTGATGGAGGGGCATGTGGGGACATAGAGCGAGCGGGGAGGGAGGGAGAATCCAGGAGAAGTTGAGGGGGAATTGTGAGGGAATCTGAGGCAAATTGACGTAAATTAAAAGGGGAAAATCCAGACAAGTGAAGGGAGTTATTGTCATGTGTCCCAGATAGGACAGTGACATTCGTGCTTGCTGCAGTACAACAGAATATGTAAACATAATATGGAACAGGAGATAAAATTTCAGTGTGTCTATAGACCATATATGTACACAATAAATAAACAGATAAAGTACAATAGACTATTATTGTTCAGAGCTTGTTTGATGTCGTATTTAGAAGCCTGACGGCTTGAAGGGAGGTTTGAGGCGGCATTGAGGGAGTAATTGGAGGACATTTTGGGGGTTGCGGGAGATTTGGGGGAAATTGAAGGGGGGGAGGGTTTGAGGGAGTAATTGAGGGGAAATTGTAAAGGGATGGAGGGTTGAAGGGGGGGGGGTAATTGAGCGGGAATAGAGGGGGAATTGAATTGAGGGGGAATTAATCGGGGCGATTGAGGGGGGATAGGGGGGCAATAATTAAAGGGGATGGAGGGGGAATTGAGGGAGTGACTGAGGGGGATGGGATGGGAATTGAAGGGGGATTGAGGGGGGCTGGAGTGAGGAGGGGGAGTGAAGGGAATTGGGGAGGGGTAGAGGGAAGGTCGGATGGTCGTTACCTAAAATTGGAGAATTCAGTGTGCTTACCGCTAGGCTGTAAGCTGCCCAAACGGAATGTGAGGTGTCGCTCCTCCAGTTTGCGTGTGGCATCACTCCGGCATTGGAGGAGGAGGCTCTGGACAGAAAGGTCGATGTGGGAATGGGAAGGGAAGTTCAAGTGTTGAGCAACCGGGAGATCAGGCAGACCTCAGCAGAGCGAGTGTTCAACAAAATGGTCGCCAAGTCTACGCTTGATCTAGACGACGTAGAAGAGACTGTCCTACATCTTATAGAAACATACAACATCCTTAAGGGATTGGACAGGCTAGATGCAGTAAAAATGTTCCCGATGTTGGAGGAGTCCAGAACCAGGGGCCACGCAGTTTAAGAATAAGGGGGTGGGCCATTGAGGACTGTGATGAGGAAACAAGTTTTCACCCAGAGAGTTGCGAACATGTGGAATTCTCTGCCACCGAAGGCAGTGGAGGCCATTTCACTGGATGTTTTCAAGACAGAGTTAGATTTAGGGGCCTGTCCCACTTGGGCGACCTAATCGGCGAGTTAAAAAGAGTGTAAAAGAGCCTGAAAAGCCTCGAGCTGGATCGACTGAGCGCATTGAAACCGCGAGCTGCATCGACCTGTCTGCGCGCACACACACACACACACACACACACATCCCGAAGGCGGGGGCCAAGGAAGGCGGAGGAGCTTTTTCTGCGTGATTGAAGAGGAAGGTAAACGGCTGCCACAGACACGGGGGGGGGGGGAGTGAGACGGGGAGGGGGGGGGAGAGAAGGGGGCAGAGAAGGGGAGGGAAGGGGGGAGAGGGGAGAGAATGGGTATCGATTATTCCCACGGCAATCTATTTTTACTCGTGGTCATTTTTTATCATCTTGGAAAAAAACACCACGACCTAGCTGAGGCCTCGAGTACGAGGAGACCACTCTCGAGCATGAAGGAGAGTTACGAAGACCTCCTACGACCTCGTGGCGACCATGCTGCGAGTTTGGGTGGCGGGCAAACTCGCCAGAACTCGCGGTAGAGGTCGCCCAAGTGGGACAGGCCCTTTAGATCTTCGGGCTAACGGAATCAAGGGATATGAGAAAACAGGAATGGGGTACTGATTTTAGATGATTAGCCATGACCATATTGAATGGCGGTGCTGGCTCGAAGGGCCGAATGGCCTACTCCTGCACCTATTGTCTATGTTTCTATGATGAGCCGAAACATCACCTATCCATTTTCTCCAGAGATGCTGCCTGACCCGTTGAGTTACCTCAGCACTCTTATCTTGTAAACCAGCATGTGCAGTTCCTTCTAACCTCTGAAGTTCAGCTATTTACGGCACTTAAACATTATTTCAATGCCTGTACCGTGACAAAAAACTGTAAGGCAGTTTCCCTTTTCACTTGGGAAGTAAATGTTTGTTGGATAAAAAAACAGAGTGGTGTTTTGTTTGGTCAAAGGTTCATAGGTTCAAAGATCAGTTTATTGTCACTTGTACCAGTTAAGATACAGTGAAACTCGATTTACCATTCAGCCATAAGGGACAGACAGACTGTCGGCCAGACGAAGATCTCGGATAAAACCCACGCAGGTCACGGGGAGAACGTGCAAACTCCATACAGACAGCACCCGTAGTCAGGATCGAACCCGTGACCTGCGTAGGTTTATCCCCGAGGTCCTTGGTTTCCTCCCACGCTCCAAAGACGTGCAGGTTTGTAGGTTAATTGGCTTGGTGCAAATTGTGTGTGTAGAGCAGTGTTAGTGTGCGGGGGGATCGCTGGTCGGCGCGGACTCGGTGGGCCGAAGGGCCTGTTTCTGCGCTGTATCTCTAAACTAAACTAAACTAAACTAAATACATAGACAGTCCTTTGAAATCTTTGAAGGCCTTTGACTCTCACAGCTGTACTGCTTTGTTGTGCTTTGCTACTGATCTCATGTATTGTAATTGAAATATAATTAATTTTCCAGAAAATTTAATCTAAAGGACCTTTGGTGACACAAGTACTGTAAGATGAACACTTGACTATGTTCATTCTGATGTTCTGACTTCTAACATTCAAGTCTTTGTTCACAGAGTCTTTCTTCATGTGCTGGCAATTTCTGAAAATCAAACTCAGAGTCAAAGAGTGATACAGCGCGGAAACAGGCTCTTCGGCCCACCGAGTCCGCGCCGACCAGCGATCCCTGCGCACTAACACTATCCTACACACACTAGGGAAATTTTTCACGTTTATACCAAGCCAATTTACCTACAACCTCCCGGCATCTGGTTTCCCGGCGTCTGGTTTCCCGGCGTCTGGTGTCCCGGCGTCTGGTGTCCCCGGCGTCTGGTGTCCCCGGCGTCTGGTGTCCATGCGTCTGGAGTCCCATGTCTGGAATCTCGAGGTTGGAGCGAGCTGGATCAAGGTAGAGGGGCCGCTTCGTCGAGAACAAAGAAGGACCCGGCGTGGTGGTGGGGGGGGGGGGGGGGGGGGAAGAACCTAAGGGGGATCCTGTGTGGGGGGGGGGGGGGGGGCGCGGAGGGGGGAGGTCGCGGAGAACAAAGAGGGATCGGCAGGACGTGGTGGGACAACAAAGAAGGGATGAATGCTGTCTGTAACTTTTTACGGCTCCTCTGTGGTGACTCTTTTGTGTACTCTGTACGCAAGAACAACAAATTTAATTTCACCTCAGTACGTGACAATAAAGTAGCATCGTCATCAATGGTGTCTTTAGTTTAGAGATACTGCGTGGAAACAGGCCCTGCAGCCCACCAAGTTTGCACCGCCCAGCGATGCCCGCACACTACCCTACACACACTAGGGACAATTTTACATTTATACCAAGCCAATTAACCTACAAACCTGCACGTCTTTGGAGTGGGGGAGGAAACCGAAGATCCCGGAGAAAACCCACGCAGGTCACGGGGAGAACGTACAAACTCCGTACTGACAGCACCCGTAGTCGGGATCGAACCCGGGTCTCTGGCGCTGTGAGGCAGCAACTCTACCGCTGAGCCACCGTGCCATGTGGTTGGAGTCTGATCTGTATATTCAGACTGAAGAAGGGCCTCGTCCCGAAACATCACCCATTCCCTCTCTCCAGAGATGCTGCCTGTCCTGCTGAGTTACTCCAGCATTTTGTTGTGTATCTTCGGTGTCTGTAGTTCCTTCCTACGCTGCATATTTCAAGAAGTGTGGCTCGTCGTACAGTACCTGCTCAATGGAGCTGATTAACATCCAAGACAGCGGGGGAGAGAGTGCAATGTCAATTGATGAATGCCTTTGTGATTTTACTTGCCTGCCCGAGCAATTCTAGTGAAGAGGTTAAATCATACACCTCAGACAACTGCAAAGTCATTGTCATTTTTGAAATTAAAGGGAGAAAGTACGGTACATGCCACATAGGAAAGATGATTGAAAACTTCTCCACTTCCAGTCTAATTAAGGTCAGTAAGTGCTGTGACTTTCCATCAACGATTAAGAGGGCAAGGACCGGGCATAGAAGTACATTTCTTTCAGAGACCATTGCCAAGGCAACAAGCTGATCGCATGGCTAAAATCCCTCAGACTTGACACCCATTGTCTTAGTTCCCAATCTTTGTCTGACCTCCATGTATTAAGTGACATGGAAAGATAAGGTAGGAGTGTGTGGGAAGGAACGGCAGAAGCTGCCTTACGCCGAAGATAAACACAGAATGGCGGAGTAACTCAGCGGGACAGGCAGCATCTCTGGAGAAAAAGGAATAGGTGACGTTTTGGGTCGAGCCGAAACGTCACCCATTCTTTCTCTCCAGAGAGGGTCTGAGGCTGCCTGGCCCGCTGAGTTAATCCAGCATTTCGTATATCTGTTTTAGTTTTAGTTTAGAGATACAGCGCGGAAAAACAGGCCATTCGGCCCCCTGTGACCACGCCGACCAGCGATCCACGCACACTAACACTATCCTACACACACTAGGAACATTTTTACATTTACACCAAGCCAATTAACCTACAAACTGGCGAGCTCTTAAAGATAGCGGAGTCAAGGGATATGGGGAGAAGGCTGGAACGGGGTACTGAATGTGGATGATCAGCCATGATCACATTGAATGGCGGTGCTGGCTCGAAGGGCCAAATGGCCTACTCCTGCACCTATTGTCTATTGCCTTTGGAGTGTCACAGGGAGATCATACAAACTCCGTACAGACAGCCCCTGCAGTCGGGATCGAACCCGGGTCTCTGGCGCTGCGAGGCAGCAACTCTACCTCTGTGCCACCGTGCCGCCCATGTTCAAGATAAGATAGGGGTATGTGTTTGCCGTTTGCTGTAGCTCTACAGCAGTGAGAACGTTTAATTTGTTTTCCAACATTAAAAAGACAATTGATTTAATATTTTTTCTGCAGCTGCTAAAATACTGGGGTTTGCATCCCCTGCAACCAACAAATATAACAATGTAAACCTATATCCAGCATCCAGGTCTTTAGCATGAAGTTTAAACGAGTGGCTGCATCATATGCTGCTCGGTGGAATCTGATACTGTAGGGCGACACGGAGGCGCAGCGGTAGAGCTGCTGCCTCACAGCGACAGAGACCCGGGTTCAATCACGACTGCGGGGGCTGTCTGTACGGAGTTTGTACGTTCTCCTCGTGACCTGTGTGGGTTTTCTCCGGGTGCTCCGGTTTCCTCCCACACTCAAAGTATCAAAGGTATCAAAGGTATTTTATTGGTCACATTCACATACACCTAGGTGTAGTGAAGTGAAATGCTTCTTGCCGTTTTGCAGCACATAAAGAAGGAATACAGACATAACATTAATAAGAGTTTTAAACATAAAGAACATCCCCCCACAATGGTTCCCATTATGAGGGAAGGCACAAAGTCCAGTCCCCAACCCCAGTTCACCCATAGTCGGGCCCATTGAGGCCTCCACAGTTGCCTCTACGGAGGCCCGATGTTCCAGGCCGTTCTCGCCGGGTGATGTTGCTCCGGCGTCGGGAGAGTCCTCTCAGCGGTTTGGGAACCCTGGAATGGCCGCTTCCGTACTGGAGGCCACGGCTTCCAAAGCCCACAAGGCCGCGCCGGTTGGAGCTCCACAACTGGCGATCTCATCTAGAGATCCCAGGCTCCCGGTGTAAAGTCAGTGCCGCCGCCCGCAGCTGGTCGCTCCACAGTCCCGCAGCTCCGCGATGTTTTCCTCAGCGATCTTCAGCTCACCGGAGCTCCAGCGCGGCGACCCGGGCAACGCATCGCCCGCTCCGCGATAGCGCTCCAGCGCTGTGCCGCCGCCGAAGCCGAGGTTCTGGGCGGTCCCCGACAGGAAACGCCGCTCCAGGCCCGCTGGTAGGCCACGAGGACGGGTCGAAGCTGCAGCCCGGAGAAAAGCTGCCTCTCCGACCAGGTAGGGACCTAGAAAGGTAGTTTCCCCCTCCCCCCCCCACCCCCCACATAAAAAAATCTAGACCTCCAAACAAAACACTTAACTAACTAAAATAAAAAATAAAAAGATGAAAAGACAGACAGCTGCTGGCTGGGCAGCCGTGCACAGGACAGCGCCCCCTACATCCAAAGACATACAGGGTTGTTGGTTAACTGGCTTGGTATAAATGTAAATTGTCCCTAGTGTGTGTAGGATAGTGTTAATGTGCGGGGATCGCTGGTCTCTGCGGACCCGGTGGACTGTATCGCTAAACTAAACTAAACTAACTTTTGTTCGACTGGTTCATGATTCCCCGACTCTGGGTAAAAGACTTTGTGCGTTCACCCTATCTGTTCCACACAGTTCCCCAGTCCGAAAAATATTCTTCCTACACACCTCTCTGTGTGAATTGGTTCAATAAAATTGCATAGATACAGAAATTATAAAACGTATATGCTTGTGTATAAATGAACCATTTCAAGAACAGCTCCCTTATCATGACCAGGTTCATCTTCCATATAAATTGCTTTTTAACATATAATTTCTTGCTCACTCACTCGGATATAGAGTATTCCATCTCATTAAACAATTACAATTACCATATTAACATCGAATTCCTCTCGGCATCTTAAGGCCTGCCTTTCCACGGACACTCGTTGGCTGAGAAATTCTACAGACGTAAAACATAGTCTGACCAGCCTTCCCGCCATTGACTCCGTCCGCACCTCACGCTGGCTCGGAGAAAGCAGCTAACACCATCAAAGACTTGCTCCACCTGTCAAAGATACATCGCAAAGCTTCAAGAAGACAGCAAGGGACAAGGATGGGTAGAGTGGCCTAAAAATGTTTAAAGTCCTCTCCACGTGTGATAATAATTCTGTGCTTTAGAGAAGGTTGAATCTGATCATGTGTACCTGATACTCACAGCAGTCTACTTTAGTCAGATTCCGTTTCCCTGTCGTCAAAGGACAAACAGCAATCGTAAAACGATAAAATAAAGGCAAAAGGCTCACAGGACATTTGCTTCCCTGTAATGGTGTGGAATTGGGCCGTGTCTATCGGAGAGGCATTATTTATAATTGTCATAAGACCATTCAGAAGAAGGAAAAGTGCTAAAGTGCCTGCTACAGTCAACAACACAACAAAGGAAAGTTCTGTATATAAAGAGTCGATCGATCTTTGCTTGTTGAGCGATCTCCAAGAGTACACCCTCTTAAATAAAGTCTTACCCGATCTTTGAGTCGTGTTTTAAAGTTTTCTTTAACATACCTCGGTCATTCCTTCGTCTCCCGCCCGGCAGAAGATTCAGAAGCTTGAAAGCGCGCACTACCAGACTCAGGAACAGCTTCATCCCCTCTGTTATCAGGCTTCTGAACAGTCCTTCCATAAGCCAGGGTACTGTCCGATTCACCTCTACCCCATTGCAGACATTGGACTTTGTCTCTGGAACTGATGCGCTACAATGCTGAGAACTATATTCTGCACTCTGTGTCTTCCCCCTTTGCTCTACCTATTGTACTCGAGTTTGAATTGATTGTACTTAATCTAGTTTAGTTTAGTTTAGAGATACAGTGCCCTTCGGCCCACTGAGTCCGAGCCGATCAGCGATCACTGCACATTAATACTACCCTACACACCCTGGAGACAATTGTACTTTTCACCAAGGCAATTAACCTACAAACCTGCACGTCTTTGGAGTGAGGGAGGAAACCGAAGATCTCGGAAAAAACCCACACAGTCACGGGGAGAACGTACAAACTCCGTAGACAGCACCCGTAGTCAGGATCAAACCCGGGTCTTTGGCGCTGCAATCGCTGTAAGGCAGCAACTCTACCGCTGCGCCACCGTGCCGCCCTGTGCCTATCTTTGATATAAACCCGCATATGCAGTTCTTTGTTTTTACAATGTATATAGCATATTTATTCATTAGTTTGATGAAACTGATCAAAATACCTCCTTTAATTAATGGCTATTTTTGTGACAGTTCTTGAGCTTAGCTTAATTTAGCTTAAAGATACAGAGCAGAAAGACAATACCCGATTACAATCAAGCTGCCCACAGTTTACAGATACATGATAAGAGAAATAACGTGAACAAGGTTTAGTGCAAGATAAAGCTGGTAAAGTCCGATCAAAGATCGTCTCCGTACCATTCTTACGCTTGATGTCACAACCAAACACGAGTAGTAAACCTGAAGGGGAATTCAGACAACAGACACGGAGGAAAAGATTTGAGCGTCAAAATCTTTGGTGGTTTGACATTGACAAGCCAAGTATTGCTCACATTTGTGAAAGGTACAAAAGCTGCCACAATAAACACCATAACATGGACTAAATGAAAGCAGACAGCTGAAATGATCTAATGGGTGATCTAACAGGTGGAGGCAGAGACTCCCACAACCAGAGGTATGAATATTGATTTCTCTAACTTCACGTAACCCTTGCTTTCCCTCTCTCTCTATCCCTCCCCCATCCTAGTTCTTCGACTAGTTTCAGTCCTCCTGATTAAATGTCACTTTGTACGCCTCGTTGTCACCTTCCCCTCAGCTAACAATGAACCATTCTACATTTTTCTTGAACATCTTCCCATTTGATCTGTGTTTTCTCACCTTACCCTTCCATATCTCTCTTGTCTCCCACTCCCCAACTCCCAGTCTGAAGAAGGGTCTCGACCCGAAACGTCGCCCATTCCTTCTTTATTTATATTTTAAGAGATACAGAGCTGAAACAGGCCATTCGGCCCACCGGGTCCGTGCCGACCAGCGATCCCCACATAATGTGATAATTAGTCCCAGGGCTCACTCACAAAAGGCTGTGGAGGCCAAGTCAGTGGATATTATTAAGGCAGAGATAAATGGATTCTTGATTAGTACGGGTGTCGGGAGTTATGGGGAGAAGGCAGGAGAATGGGGTTAGGAGGGAGAGATAGATCAGCCATGATTGAATGGCGGAGTAGAAATGATGGGCCGAATGGCCTAATTCTGGTCCTATCTTTATGAACATAATTTGATCCTATTGATCAAAAGTCTTTAATGGATTGTATATCTTTGAAGTGGCCAAAATTGTGTCCATCTCCAAAATGGCCCCATAGCAGAAGCACCCACGTCGCAGGGCTGGAAAGTGGAAGTATCCCGAGCTAATTCTGCTGCCACCATCATCTACTGCAACAAGTGATGGCTCCCACTGATTGTCGCGGGAAGCTTGCGTCGTTTTCAGGACGGATGATGTCAACGAGGTCAACATTTGTAACAAGATGGACACGGAAAGAATGAGACCTCAAAATTGAAAACCAGGAAGTACGAAGGTGGGACAAATTGTATTAGTTGCTCCACTGGCCAGAGGATGGTGATGAGAAAAATAAAATTATCTGCAACTACTTGATAGTTTAGTTTAGAGATTAAGCGCAGAAACAGGACCTTCGGCCCACCGAGTCCGCGCCGACCAACGATCCTCGCACACTACAAGATTACAAGACAAGATCAAGATAGATTTATTCATCACATGTACCAGATGGCACAGTGAAATGAAATTCCCATACAGCCATACAATAAAAATAAGGGACACAACACACTATAGGGTCTGACATAAAACATCCCCACACAGCAGTATCAAAGTTCCCCACTGTGTGGGAAGGCACCAAAGTCAGTCTCTTCTTCCATTGTTCCCCGTGGTCAGGGGCTCCCCGTGCCCTCCGCAGTTGCAGCTACGGACGGCCCGATGTTCAGGACCGCTCGCCGGGGTGATACAAGTCCGATGTCGGGGCTGCGGGACGTCCTCAGCGGCGTGGACACCAGAGTCGGCCCCCTCCTACCGGAGTCGGTGGCTTCCAAAGTCCGTAGGCCACGCCGGGGTGGAGACTGCTGCTGGAGACCCTCTGCAAGGCGCCCCAGGTCTCCACGATGCCGTTCAGCGCCGCCCGCGTTGGAAGCTCTCCGCACCAGAGCTCCACGATGTTGGAGCAGCGGCCCAACGCTCCGGAGCTCCAAACGGCGACCCAGGTAGGCATCGCCCGCTCCGCGGTGACTCCAGCGCTGCGCCGCCGCTGTAGCAGCCCTGGTCCGGTTCCCGGTCCCCGGCAGGAAAGGCCGCTCCGATCCAGCTGATAGGCCGCGAGGTGGGGGGCGAGGACGCGACTCGGAGAAATAGTCGCGTCCCCGCCAGGAAGAGACTGGGAGACGGTTTCCCCCTTACCCTGCCCCCCTCCCCCACATAGAAAAGTTAAAGTTTCCCCCAAGACTTTAGACTAACTAATAAAAAACATAGAAATAACAGACAGGCTGTAGGTAGAGGCTGCTGTCAGTGCAGCGCCCCTAGTGGGGTTGTCCCACTGCTGTGAGTTTAGAAGAGTTTGCTCTCGACTCAAATTCACAGCATGGTCGACACGTGGTCCTAGGAGGTCCTATGAGGTCACTGGAACTCTCCTTCATGCTCGAGGGAAGTTCCCGCAGACTCGCGGCCTCAACTAGGTCGCGGAAAGTTTTTCAGCATGTTGAAACATTTTCCGCGAGTAAAAATTGGTCGGCATGGTTTTTTTGAACTCGTAGTGCAGTGGAGTTCAAGTTCAAGTTCAAGAGAGTTTATTGTCATGTGTCCCTGTATGGGACAATGAAATTCTTGCTTTGCTTCAGCACACAGAACATAGTAGGCATTTACTACAAAACAGATCAGTGTGTCCATATACCATAATATAAATACTGTATATACACACATGAATAAATAACCTGATAAAGTGCAAATAACAGATAATGGGTTATTAATAATCAGAGTTTTGTCCGAGCCAGGTTTAATAGCCTGGTGGCTGTGGGGAAGTAGCTATTCCTGAACCTGGTTGTTGCAGTCTTCAGGCTCCTGTACCTTCTACCTGAAGGTAGCAGGGAGATGAGTGTGTGGCCAGGATGGTGTGGGTCTTTGATGATACTGCCAGCCTTTTTGAGGCAGCGACTGCGATAAATCCCCTCAATGGAAGGAAGGTCAGAGCCGATGATGGACTGGGCAGTGTTTACTACTTTTTGTAGTCTTTTCCTCTCCAGGGCGCTCAAATTGCCGAACCAAGCCACGATGCAACCGGTCAGCATGCTCTCGACTGTGCACCTGTAGAAGTTAGAGAGTCTTCCTCGACAAACCGACTCTCCGTAATCTTCTCAGAAAGTAGAGGCGCTGATGTGCTTTTTTGATGATTGCATTAGTGTTCTCGGACCAGGAAAGATCTTCAGAGATGTGCACGCCCAGGAATTTGAAGCTCTTGACCCTTTCAACCATCGACCCGTTGATATAAATGGGGCTGTGGGTCCCCCTCCTACTCCTTCCAAAGTCCACAATCAGTTCCTTGGTTTTGCTGGTGTTGAGGGCCAGGTTATTGCGCTGGCACCATATGGACAGTTGCTCGATCTCTCTTCTGTACTCTGACTCATCCCCATCAGTGATACGCCCCACAATAGTGGTGTCGTCAGCGAACTTGATGATGGAGTTCGCACTGTGGTTCGCTACGCAGTCATGGGTATAGAGTGAGTACAGCAGGGGGTTGAGCACGCAGCCTTGAGGTGCTCCCGTGCTGATTGTTATTGAGGCTGACACATTTCCACCAATACGAACAGACTGTGGTCTGTGGACGAGGAAGTCAAGGATCCAGTTGCAGAGGGATGCGCAGAGACCCAGTTCTGCGAGTTTGGTAACCAGTTTGGAGGGGATGATTGTGTTAAATGCCGAGCTGTAATCAATGAATAACAGCCTGACATATGAGTTTTTGTTGTCCAAGTGGCCCAGTGCGGAGTGGAGGGCCAGCGAGATCGCATCCACCGTTGATCTGTTGTGGCGGTACGCGAACTGCAGTGGGTCCAGGTTTTTGTCGATGTAGGAGTTGATTTGCTCCATGATCAACCTCTCAAAGCACTTCATCACCACCGGCGTTAGTGCCACTGGTCGATAGTCATTGAGGCATGTCACCTTACTCTTCTTGGGCACCGGTATAATTGATGCCCTTTTAAAGCAGGTGGCGACCTCAGACCTCAGAAGTGAGAGGTTGAAAATGTCCGTAAAAACTCCCGCCAGTTGGTCCGCACAGGTTTTTAGAACACGACCGGGTATACCATCAGGACCAGGTGCTTTTCGGGGGTTCACCCCCCTGAAGGATTTCCTGACATCGGCCTCTGTGACTGAGACTGAAATGCCATCGCAGCGAATGGGGGATCGGGAAGGCACATCAGTATTTTCCCTGTCAAAGCGTGCGTAAAACGCATTGAGCTCGTCAGGGAGTGATGTTACACCGGCATTCGAGCTGCCTCCTGGTTTTGCCTTGTAGGAGGTGATTACATTCAGACCCTGCCACAGCTGCCGAACATCTGTCTCATCCTCCAGTTTGGAGCAGAAGTCCCTTTTGGCCTTTTTGATGGCCTTACCAAGGTCGTATCTGGTCTTCATGTAGGCCACTGTATCGTTGGATGTGAATGCCCTGTGTCTGGACTTCAGGAGAGTGCGGATCTCAAAGTTCATCCAAGGTTTCTGATTGGGAAACACTCGGAAGGTTTTTGTAGGGATGCAGTCCTCCACACATTTCTTTATGAAGTCTGTAACGACTGTGGCATATTCGTTCAAGTCCGTTGCCGAGTCCTTGAACATTGCCCAGTCTACAGACTCCAAACAATCCTGGAGTTGTTCTTCTGCCCCCCCCCCCCCCGACCAGCTCTGTGCTGTCCTCACTTCTGGGGGTGCGCTCTTTAATTGCTGCTTGTAGGCAGGAAGAAGCAGCACCGCGGTATGGTCGGACTTACCGAAGTGAGGGCGAGGGATAGAACGATAGGCATTCTTGATGGTGGTGTAGCAGTGGTCGAGGGTGTTAGGTCCTCTGGTGCAGCAGGAGACATGTTGGTGGAAGTTGGGGAGTGATTTCTTGAGGTTCGCCTTATTGAAGTCCCCAGCAATGGTGGTAAATGCCTCGGGGTAAGACGTCTGGTGTTTGTTGACCACGGCCTGCAGCTCCTCCAGTGCCAGACGGACGTCTGCCTGGGGTGGGATGTAGACCGCGGTCAGGATAACGGAGGTGAATTCTCTCGGGAGGTAGAAGGGACGGCACTTCACCGCCAGATGTTCAAGGTGTGGAGAACAGGAGTTGGACAGGACTGCCACGTCGGAACACCACGCAGAGTTGACCATGAGGCAGACGCCCCCTCCTCTCCCTTTCCCAGATGCCAGGGTACGGTCCATGCGGTGGATGGAGAACCCTTCAGGCTGGACCGCTGAGTCTGGGGAGCTGGGAGTGAGCCATGTCTCTGTGAAACAGAACACAGAGCATTCCCTCAGCTCCCTTTGATAAAGCAGTCTTGCCCTTAAGTCCTCCACTTTGTTTTCAAGGGACTGTACATTAGCCAGTAGGATGGTAGGGAGAGGGGGCCGAAGTCCCCTGCGCTTCATTCTGACCTGAAGTCCTGCCCAACGGCCACGTTTCCGGACACAATGGAGGCTTCCCCTTTGTTTCCAGGTACTGTACTTGCTGTACCTGCTGTTTCTGCGGACCTGCGCTGGAACGGAGATTCCCTCACAGACGGCAGCTCCAGCTCCGTAACGAACGGGGATTCCCTCAAAGTCGGCAGCTGCAGCTCCAGCTCCGTTGTTGCTGGGAGATCCAGCCCGTCGGCTCTGGGGGTCATCCCGGGGTCTCCAGGTACCGTACCTGGGATCCTCAGTCGGGTCGGGAGTTCCACAGCCAGCGTGGGAAAGTTTAAAGTCCAGGGCTCCCACAGCTGCGGGAGATCGCGAAATTGCGAGAGCCTTGAGGTGCTCAAGCAGCTTGTCCGAAACGGCACCGATTTCTGCCGTTTTTCTGATCCAGGTAAGTTGTTGGAAGTTGTAGTTGAGCCTTTTATTTTCCGGAGCTCCGCAAAAGTCGCCGCAGGCAGGCGCCATCTTGGAAATCCAGTGGGGGGAGTGGGGTCGCTATTTAGTTACAGGCAGTCGAGAGCAGCCGTAGGCAATGTCCTTCGCTGACCGGGCATTTTAATTGGCTCATTGGAGTTTTCAGGACCCAGGAAAACCGATCGGTACGTTAAATGCCGGCTAAACTTTATTATACTCCTTAAAAGTGTCTCCACTCCTCCTCCCCCCCTCCGGGTGTGAATTTCAGACAGCACTCCCCCACTTTCCCTGACCCCCGCCCTTGCGATGTGTTTGTGTGCGTGTGTGCGCGGACGGTCGATCCAGCTCGCGGTTTCAACGCTGACGGTCGATCCAGCTTGCGGTTTTTCAGGCGAGTGCCCTCGAGCTTGAAGGTCGAAGACACTCTTCTGAACTCGTGGATTAGGTCGCCGCAGTGGGACTGCCCCGTGACACTTGGCCTCACACACACCATGGACAATTTTTACATTTATACCAAAGCCAATTAACCTACAAACCTGTGCGTCTTTGGAGCGTGGGAGGAAAGCGGAGCACCAGGAGAAAACCCACGCGGGTCACGGGGGGATCATACAAACTCCGTATGGACAGCACCCGCAGTCAAGCTCGAACCCGGGTCTCTGGCGCTGTAACGCAGCAACTTTAATAGGATTTTAAATGACTGGATTGGCAATTTGCGCCTGGCATGTGGATTGAGCCCAGTGCTGAGTTCCTAATGTTTATAAATTGCATGAAGAACTTTCTCCGGTGTAAAGCAAATAGTTTTCAGTATGAGCTCTGGCCAAATTGGTGATACAGAGAACCGAGAGGCTCGAAGACTGGAATTATCTGCTCAGATTTGAACTGTAATTCTCTCCTTCAAACGTGGTCCTGTAGCACTTACTAATTGCAATATAAAAAAGCACAATTATCGAGTGAAGATCGTATTAAAACAGTAAGTTGGAGGTAATATTATCAGAGAGAAAATTGCAATGATATTAGTGGGGAAATAATTCATGCCTCCGCATGGCATGCTGCTATTTTAATGGAGGAGTCAACTGGGCGGTTCGGTGGCACAGCTGGTGGAGGCGATGCCTCACGGCGCCAGAGAATCAGGTTCGATCCTGACCTCGATCCTGACCTTGGTTACTGTCTGAGTGGAGTTTGCATGTTCTCCTGAAACCGTGTGGGTTTCCCCCGGTGCTCCAGTTTCATAAGTTCATGTCATAGGACCAAAATTAGGCCATTCAGCCCATCAAGTCTACTCCTCCATTCAACCATGGCTGATCTATCTCTCCCAACCCCATTCTCCCCGTAACCTCTGACACCCGCAACAATCAAGAACCTTTCTATCTTTGCCTTCCCTATCTTTTTCACACAGAGAGTTGTGAGTCTATGGAATTATCTGCGTCAGAGGGCAGTGGAGGCCGGTTCTCTGGATGCTTTCAAGAGAGAGCTAGATAGGGCTCTTAAAGTTAGCGGAATCAGGGGATATGGGGAGAAGGCAGGAACAGGGTACTGATTGGGGATGATCAGGCACGATCACATTGAATGGCGGTGCTGGCTCAAAGGGCCGAATAGCCTACTCCTGCACCTATTGTCTGGAGAGAAGGAATGGGTGACATTCCAAATTTTGTTTTTAAAAAGACGTTTCGGATCGAGACCCTACTAGTACTTTCAGCCTGAAGATGGTCAGAGGAAAAAAGTGCAAACTCCACACAGATCGCACCCAAAGTGCCTGCATCCAGGCACGTGTGGTAATAATGTATGACTCTCAGGGAGAATAAAGCACCATTGACATTTTGTTGGAAAGGGGAATTGGTGGTGTACTGCTGTGTTTATGCTGAGGTAATTGGCATAAAAGCTTGTTTATAAAAAACCTCGCCACCTCACCGGGCCCGCCTAACCACACCGCCTCACCGGGCCCGCCAAATATCGCCGCCTCACCAGGCCCGCCTAACCTCGCCGCCTCACCGGGCCCGCCAAATATCGCCACCTCACCGGGCCCGCCTAACCACACCGCCTCACCGGGCCCGCCAAATATCGCCGCCTCACCGGGCCCGCCTAACCTCGCCGCCTCACCGGGCCCGCCTAACCTCGCCGCCTCACCGGGCCCGTTGAACCACACCGCCTCACCGGGCCCGCTTAACCTCGCCGCCTCACCGGGCCCGCCTAACCTCGCCGCCTCACCGGGCCCGTTGAACCACACCGCCTCACCGGGCCCGCCTAACCTCGCCGCCTCACCGGGCCCGTTGAACCACACCGCCTCACCGGGCCCGCTTAACCTCGCCGCCTCACCGGGCCCGCCTAACCTCGCCGCCTCACCGGTCATCCGCTGACCGGGATCTCCCACGCTTCGCCCGCTGACCACTCACTCCCCCACTCCCCGTGGGCCTCCAACATCGACTCCACCGACCCTCGCCACTCCACCGCTCTCTAGCAGGCCGCAGCCGTCGCCTTACCCGAGGCCTAGGCTCAGCACCGGGCCTGAAGCTTCACACGCTGCAGACTCCAACTCCACGGGGTTTGACTGCGCTGGGTCCTAGTGCTCGTACCCCTAACCCAGGGAACCTCAGTGGTTGTTCCACTTAGCAATGTTACACAATTTTGAGATTTTAAAAAATCAAGTCTGCAATTTATCCCATCAGATAAAGCATAAAAAGAAGTTTAATTTGACACCTAATTCACTTTCATATCTTCAGTATTAAAAAAGGTTATGGCCATTTTCATACTCGGAAATTAGCATCTTGTTCCCTATTGATTTTCAATTGACTTAACTAAAAAGCTGTGATCGAGGACAGTCTAAAGCCCATGACTTTCTTAAAAATTAAGAGAACTGAATGAAATTTTCAGTTATTATAGATTGAAGCATTCTGAAACAAATATGAAACAATCTTACTTGGATGACCTGAAATTAAAGCATATAATTAGTTAGTTACCTAATTGTAGCTAATTACAAAATCCAATTACTAGATCTAAACACCTATCCATTTCTTAAGAAAAGGTTAACATTTTTAAATAGCCTAAGTGTCCAAATAACATTCACACAAGAATTCACAATACAGGTATAACATGATTTTTAAATCTCATTGTCATGAATTTATAGGCCAAATGGAAGGAATTTAATGTTTAATTCCCGTAAATTAATGGGCATTTTAATCATCTTGCGAGTGGGTTTTTGTGGAACGCAATCGATTGGAACGTTGTTGTTGCCGTGAATTTGAACCCCATATCGGCAGGAAAAACACTGCCGGTTCGTATGGGGCCAAAATCACATTTCTGCCAATGAAATTTGGATTAAAGTCATCCTAAGAAGCAAGTTTATATGTAAAATAGACGACCTACTCTATGTTTTGTCCCCTACGTGAGATCCGTCCCGTTGTAGGCGTTGACGGCGTTAGAAGTAGGTTTTTATTTTACTCCAGGGATTAAATTGTCCCGCAATTTTTTTTTTAAACTTCCGAGAACAGAAGTCGTAACGATTTTTCTGCAGCAGCTGAACAGCCAGAGGAAGTTTGACTCCGACAGGCAGGAGAAAACGGCATTTTAATCCCTCCCCCCCCCCCCCTCTCAAAGGCACCAAAGTCGCGCACACGGCCAGTGGCAGAACTGCAGCGCCGCTGAAGGTGAGTATTGTAACATCGCTATTCCACTCGGTCTTCCCCTTCCCCCTCCAACCATGTGACCCCCAGCTCTTCCCCACCCACACTATAGTCCTCATACCCCCTCCCTCCCTGACCACCCACCATCCCCCCACCAGACATCGCCTCGGCCTCACTCCACTAACCGACCTTACTTTCTCCTCTCCTTCCCAGCTCTTCCTCTGCCCACTGGCTCCACCTCTTCCTTTCTTCTTCCCGATCCCCCACCCTCACATCAGTCTGAAGAAGGGTTTCGACCCGAAACGTTGCCTATTTCCTTCGCTCCATAGATGCTGCCTCACCCGCTGAGTTTCTCCAGCATTTTTGACTACCTTTTAAAAAATATATTATGTTTACCCAGCTGAAGGTGAAAACTCACGTCCCACACACAAACAGATCGAATTAGTTGCTTCACCAATGTTGAGACTCGGTACAAACGCATGTGGGGAATTTAATTCCTTATAGATCGCCTGTCATTTCTAGCAAACTCAATGTTAGCAGATGTTTCAAGAGGGCTTGTATACAAAAACAGGGATGTAATGCTGACGCTCTATAAGGCGCTGGTCAGATGCATTTGGAAAATTGTGAGCAATTTTGGGCCCCGTATCTGAGGAAGGATGTGCTGGCTCTGGAGAGGGTTCAGAGGAGATTTACAAGAATGATCCCAGGAATCAGTGGGTTAACATATGATGAGCGTTTGACAGCACTGGGTCTGTGCTCGCTGGAGTTTAGAAAAATAAGGGGGGGGACTTCATTGAAACATACAGAATAATGAAAGGCTTGGATGGGGTGTACGTGGAAAGGATGTTTCCATTATTGGGAGAGTCTAGGACTAGAGGTCATAGCATCAGAATTAATGAACGTTCTTTTAGGAAGGAGATGAGGAGAATCTTTTTTAGTCAGAGGGTGGTGAATCTGTGGAATTCTTTGCCACAGAAGGCTGTGGAGACCAAGTCAGTGGATATATTTAAGACAGATAGATATAGATTCTTGATTAGTGCGGGTTTCAGAGGTTCTGGGGAGAAGGCAGGAGAATCAGTTTAGGAGGGAGAGATAGATCAGCCATGATTGAATGGCGGAGTAGACTTGATGGGCCGAATACTCCTTTTCCTCAGGACCTTATGTCATCTATTTATGCTCTAATTTCTCTGTCTGATCTTCTCAGGTGTGTAAGCTAGGTGTAAGCTAGACAATAGGTGCAGGAGTAGGCCATTCGGCTCTTCGAGCCAGCACCGCCATTCATGTGATCATGGCTGATCATCCCCAATCAGTACCCCGTTCCTGCCATCTCCCCATATCCCCTGACTCCTCTATCTTTAAGAGCCCTATCTAGCTCTCGAAAGTATCCTGAGAACCGGCCTCCACCACCCTCTGAGGCAGAATTCCACAGACTCACAACTATCTGTGTGAAGAAGTGTTTCCTCGTCTCCGTTCTAAATGGCTTACCCCTTATTCTTAAACTGTGCCCCCTGGTTCTGGACTCCCCCAATATCGGGAACATGTTTCCTGCCTCTAGCATGTCCAAACCCTTAATAATCTTATATATTTCAATAAGGTCCCCTCTCATCCATCCAGAGTATACAAGCCCAGCGCTCCATTCTCCTTAGTTTAGATATACAACGAGGAAACAGGCCCTTCGGCCCACCGAGTCCTTGCCGACCAGCGATCCCCGCACACTAACACTATCCTACACACACCAGGGACAATTTCCACAAACATCAAGCCAATTAGCATGCATACCTGTACGTCCTTTGAGTGTGGGAGGCAACCGAACAATAAAATGTGATAGTTGGAAGAGTAAGTCATATTTCAGTATCGAAATTTCGGTCGACAAGTCTCTTATCTTTTTTTGAGAATCTCCTTTGGTAACTCCTCACCTCACCACAGAGTTTCATGAATTGTAAATAATCTCTCATTTGTTAGACCATGACAATTTGACTCATGTGAATGTGAAGTTGCTGCCTTCCAGCGACAGGGACCCGGGCTCAATCCTGACTACGCGTGCAGTCTGTACGGAGTTTGAACGTTCTCCTCGTGACCTGCGTGTGTTTTCTCCGGGTGCTCCGGTTTCCTCCCACACTCCAAAGACGTGCAGGTTTGTAGGTGAATTGGCTTGGTTTAAATGTAAGATTATCCCGAGTGTGTCTAGGGTAGTGTTAATGTGCGGGGATCGCTGGTCGGCGCGGGCTCGGTGGGCCGACGGGCCCGTTTCTGCGCTGTATCTCTAAATTAAACTAAAAGACAACTCTCTATTCTACTGCATAGGTTCTTCAATTTAAAATAATCTCTTATTTGTTAGACCATGACAATTTTAATAATGTGCATGTGAAGTAAAGTAATGGTTAATTAACTGAATCACTATTATACCCCATGTAGATGGTAGAGAAGCTCTTTCCGAAATGTTTTCATCTAGATCTGAAAGTCACCACTTGAAGGTAAAATAAATGCATAATTAGAGAATGTTCTACACAGGAGTCACATTCCTATGGGTTAGTTTAAATACAGCGCATAAAATTACAGTCTGCTTACTGTAATTGTGATAAACCTAGTTTAGTTTAGTTTAAAGATACAGCGCGGAAACAGGCCCTTCGGCCCACCGAGTCCAGGCCGACCAGCGATCCCCGTGCACCAACACTATCCTACACCAGGGACAATTACATTTTTTTAAATATACCAAGCCAATTAACCTACAAATTCGCATGTCTTTGGAGTTTGGTAGGAAACCGAAGCTCTCGGAGAAAACCTTGAGGAGATTTCAGTGGAGTGGATAAAATGTGTCAAAAAAACTGCAGATGCTGGTTTAAATCGATAGACACAAAATGGTAGACACAAAATCCTGGAGCGGGTGAGGCAGCATCTCTGGAGAGAAGGAATGGGCGACGTTTCGGGTCGAGACCCTCTTCAGTCTTCTCTCCAGAGATGCTGCCTCGTCCGCTGAGTTACTCCAGCATTTTGTATCTACCCTCTCGGAGAACGTGCAAACTCCGTACAGACAGCACCCGTAGTCGAGATCGAACCCGGGTCTCTGGCACTGCAAGCGCTGTAAGGCAGCAACTCTACCTCTGCGCCACCGTGCAGCCCATTAAATCAAGGCTAACTGGAGTGTATTTCTGCAGTCTTTAGCCAAGTTTAACACCTCTGTAAACAATGTCACTTTTGATGTGTGAATACTTCTTCCTGTGGTAAAGTAATTAATTTCTTTGTGAATTGTAAACTCTAATGGTGGATGATATAATTAGCAATTCTGTGCTCAATTACGATCGCTATCTCATTCAATGAATTAAATATCCTGTGCAGAATTTTTCCATCTTCATCTATAATGGCGCAGAAACTGTCAGCGTGTCTGGAGTGAAATTATCTCTGAATATATCTTGTTTACAAAAGGTGAAGTTTTGGGTCAGTCTGAAGAAGGGTCTCAACCTGAAATATCACCCATTCCTTTTCCCCAGAGACGCTGCTTGTCCCGCTGAATTACTCCAGATTTTAGGTCTATCTTCAGTATAAATCAGCACCTGCAGTTCCTTCCTACGCATATATCTAGAAGCATAGAAACATAGTTATATCCAGCTTAGTTTAGACACAAAAAACTGGAGTAACTCAGCAAGTCAGGCAGCATCTCTGGAGAAAAGGCATACGTGACGTTTTGGGTCGAGACACTCCTTCAAATTTAGTTTCGAGATACAATACAATACAATATACAATACAATTCAATTTATTGTCATTTGGACCCCTTGAGGTCCAAACGAAATGACGTTTCTGCAGCCATACATTACAAACAAATAGACCCAAGACACAACATAATTTACATAAACATCCATCACATTGCTGTGATGGAAGGCCAAAAAAACTTATCTCTCCACTGCACTCTCCCCCCGATGTCAGAGTCAAAGTCAAAGTCAAAGCCCCCGGCGGGCGATGGCGAATTGTCCCGCGGCCATTAAAGCCACGCCGGGTGATGCAAGGTCGCACACCGGGTTCTTGATGTTAGAGCCCCCGGCGTGCGCTCACAGAGTCCCGCGGCCATTCCAAGCCGCGCGGGGCGGTGCTGTAAGGCCCCGCTCCAGGAGCTCTTCAACCCCGCAACTCGGGCGGGAGAAGTCGCCGTTGCGGGAGCCCTGAAAAGCGGTCTCCCTCCAGGGACCCGCGGGCTCCCGGTGCCGCCGTCCGCCAGACCCGCAGTTGCAGCCTCCGAATCTCCGGAGGTCGGGCCGCAGCAGCGTCCACCACAGCTCCACCCGCTCTGGACTCGGCCAGCTCCGCGACGGTGAGGTGAGTAGTCGGCACCAGAGCCCCCGGTCTTCCTGTTGGAGGCCGCTCCTCGTTGCAGCCCCAACGACAACGGAGACCCGACAAAGAAAAGGTCGGGTCTCCCGTGCAGGGAGAGATTTAAAAGTTACCCCCTCTCCCCCCACACACATACCCCAACAAAAAATAACAAAAACTACATAAAAACATAGACATAAAATAATAAAAACGCAGACGGACTGCAGAGGCCGCTGCTGACGAGAGTCGTGCCGCCCACCGGCGGCATGGAAGCAGGCACTTCGGCCCACCGAATCCTCGCCGAACAGCAATCCCCGTACACTAACACCATCCCACACACACAAGGGACAACATACAATCTTTACAAAGCCAATTAAGCTACAAACGTGTACGTGTTTGGAGTGTGGGAGAAAATTGGAGCACCCGGAGAAAACCCACGCGGTCACAGGGCAAACAGGGCCTGGTGGGGCAGTGGTACAGTTGCTGCCTTACAGCGCTTACAGTAGGTATGTTGCAAAGCCTACCTGAAGCGTCGCTGAAAATCTGTCGCTGCGGGTGTGCGCGATTTTGGCGCCGTTTAGAGGGGGGCGGGTTTAAAACGCGATTTTCTCTAGGCTGTTCAAATCGGAGATGTTCAGCCTTGTTAATTATTAACGAAAAATCGCTGGAAGACCCCGTCGCAAAAGCTATTATTAGTTTTAAAGGCCTTGGATAATAGTTATAGTAGTTTAAAAATCAATCTCTAAACCCGCGACCACCGACAGCCGTCAGGGTCCCATAGAGCAAACCACAGAAGGTATGTAGCTTATTTTTACATTAAAAAGGGCTTCTTAAGATCCCTTTATACAAAGTTTAAAGTTGCGAGTAGCTCATTTTGGGCCCATTATATCCCGCAGTATTTTTCTGGGCATTTGGGGCACAAATCTAGCGCAATGTGAACGTTCTAAACCAGCGCGTTCACAGGATCCCACTAGAAAGCTGATTTAAAATGGACTTTAATTTACAGCAATTGAACACTTAATTCCTTCCATTTGGCCTATAAATTAATGTAAATGAGATTTAAAAATCATGTTTTATTGTGAATTATTTATGAATATTATTTGCACACTTAGGCTATTTAAAAATGTTAATCATTTATTAAGAAATGGATAGATGTTTAGATCTAGTAATTGAAGTTTGAAATTAGCTACACTTGGGTAACTAACTAATTATATGCTTTAATTTCAGGTCATCCAAGTAAGATTATTTTATATTTGTTTCAGAATGGTTCAATCTATGATAACTGAAAATTTCATTCAGTTCTCTTAATTTTTAAGAAAGTTATGGGCTTTTGACTGTCCACGATCACAGCTTTTTTGTTACGTCCATAGAAAATCAATAGGGAACAAGATGCTAATTTCCGAGTATGAAAATGGCCATAACTTTTTAAATACATGAGATATGAAAGTGAATTAGGTGTCAAATTAAACTTCTTTTTATGCTTTATCTGGTGGGATAAATTACAGACTTGATTTTTTAAATCTCAAAATTTTGTAACATTGCTACTTACAGCACCGGATACTCGGGTTCGATCCTGACCACGGGCCCTGTCTATACGGAGTTTGTACGTTCTCCCCCGTGACCCTGCATGGGTTTTCTCCGAGATCTTCGGTTTCCTCCCACGCTCCAAAGACGTACAAATCTGTAAGTTAATTGGCTTGGTATAAAATGTAAAAATTGTCCCCAGTGTGTGTGTGGGATAGTGTTAGTGTGCGGGGAGATCGCTGGTTGGCGTGGACTCGGTGGGCCGAAGGGCCTGTTTCCGCATGTATCTCTAAACTAAACTAAACTAAAGTAAAGATGCTGCCTGTCCCGCTGAGTTACTCCAGCACTTTGTGTCTATCTCCAGTATAAGCCAGCGCCTGCAGCCCCTCTCCTCGCCCGCCTGACCCCCTCTGTGTCCCGTGGGCGCCTCCTGTAGCCGACCTGGAGGCATTACCCCGGTCCCTTTCCCACCGGCCCTCGCTCCTCCCACGTCGCCAGCAGATAAGAAGAGAACAGGACATGTACAACGACACCGAGCCAATTAACCTACAAACCTGTACTTTTGGGAGGAAACTGGAGCACCCGGAGAAAACCTGCGCAGGTCACGGGGAGAACGTACAAACTCCGTACAGACAGCGCCCGTAGTCGGGATCGAACCCGGGTCTCCCGGCGATGCAAGCGCTGTAAGGCAGCAACTCTACCGCTGCGCCACTGTGCCCCCAAGTTGTTACTGCAATCACACAGGTAGGTGTTCCCACCTACATGCTTTGGGGAGCCTCAAGAAACACATGGTAGGTTATAGCGCACTGCTTTCACACAATAAAGCAGCACTAAGCAAGGCCACTGAGGGAAACGACACCAGCAAATTAATAATTGATCAGGCTGCAATTAAATTTTCTCTGAATAATTTATTTCCCGTTATGTAAATGAAGAATGCAAATATGTCCACAGATGGTTGGTGTGGAAGTTCACAGATTTTTGGATATCTCATGGTTTTGCAGAGAAGAAAGTTTCTTAAATTTTAAGGCACAAGGAACTGCAGATGCTGGTTTACAAAAAAAAAGACGCAAAGTGCTGGAGTAACTGGAGTTTTGTTCACCATGTACACTTGTCCCACCTAACCGCACTAGGCCCATATCCCTCTAAACTTGTCCTTTAATTTAGTTTAGTTTATTGTCTAAACTTTGAATCTCATATGGGCAGTTTAGTTTAGTTTAGTTTGGTCTTTAGTTTCGACATACAGCGCGGAAACAGGCCATTCGGCCCACCAAGTCTGCGCCATCTGCAATGGGGTAGTGGGGAATCGGGCACTACCCTAAGCTTATGGAAGGATCGTTCAGAAGCCTGATATCAGAAGGGAAGAAGCTGATCCTGAGACTGGTGGTGCGCGCTTTCAAGCTTCTGTCATTTCTGCCAGATGGCGAAGAAGCCTTTGGTCATGTGTTGGAAGGAACTGCAGGTGCTGGTTTAAACCGAAGATAGACACAAAGAGCTGGAGTAACTCAGCGGGACAGGCAGCATGTCTGGAGAGAGGGAATAGGTGGCGTTTCGGGTCAAGAGTGGAAAAGACTACAAAAGTTTGTGACCACTGCCCAGTCCATCACCGGCTCTGACCTCCCCACCATCGAAGGGATCTATCGCAGTCGCTGCCTCAAAAAGGCGGCCAACATCATCAAAGACCCACACCATCCTGGCCACACACTCATCTCACCACTGCCATCGGGAAGAAGGTACAGGAGCCTGAAAACTGTAACGTCCAGGTTCAGGAACAGCTGCTTCCCCACAGCCATCAGGCTATTAAACACCACAACAAATAAGCTCTGAACTACAACAGACTATAATTATTATTGCACTATATTTGTTTAATTATTGAGTGTGTGTGCATGTGTGTATGTACACACACTCAATGTGTGCATGTGTGTATGTACACACTGAACTTTTTTCTTCTCCCGTTATGTACTATGTTTAAATATTCTGTTGTGCCGCAGCAAGCAAGAATTTTGTTGTCCTATCTGGGGCACATGACAATAAAATGCTCTTGACTCTTGACTTGAGATCCTTCGGCAGACTTGTGGAACTCTCGTCGGAGAGAGGAGGTCTTCCTTGAGGAGATTTCGCAGTGGAGCGGACGAAATGTGTAGGAAGGAACCGCAGATGCTGGTTTCAACCGAAGACAGACACAAACAGCTGGAGTAACTCAGCGGGTCAGGCAGCATCTCTGGAGAGAAGGAATGGGTGACGTTTCGTGGACCGAGACCCTTCTTCAGTTCTTGAAACGTCACCCATTCCTTTTCTCCGGAGACCCGCTGTGAGTTACTCCAGCTTGCATCGGAACTTGAGTCCTTTCTCTTTTTATCTCAGTCGGATATTTGCTTCCAGTCCCATCGCTATTTTGGTTTCTCTAAAACCATATTTTTTTTTCTTCCCAGGAAAACACGCGGGGGCCCTTGAGGGCTTCAAGATGAGCCGAGGTTGTTTGGAATACTTTAATTGACAGGTTTGCCCTTTCCCCACGGCTTTGAAGCTTCACAGCACATCAAAGCATTTGTTTTTGTTTAAATAATAATCCGGACTCCTCCTGTGGCTCCAGATGGCGCCTCACAGTTCATCTCACCGTGATTTCCTTTGTGGTTTATGTAAAACAACGTCTTCCCACAGAATCACCCAATTCCACAAACCATGCTTTGCAATTATTAACATAACATGTATCATCCTTTGGAGTTGAGCCATTTACTTTTCAACCAGGGCACCGATTGGTGTTATAAGGTCATAAGGTCTTAAGGAATAGGAGTAGAATTAGGCCGTGCGGTCCATCAAGTCTACTCCGCCATCCCATCATGGCTGATCTATCGAAGGTAGGCTAAAAAAAAAAAGCTGGAGTAACTCGGCGGGATTGGCAGCACCTCTGGAGAGGAGGAATGGGTGACGTTTCGGGTCGAGACCCTTCTTCAGACTGGGAGTCAATAGAGAGGGAAATTAGAGATATGGACTCCCCTGACTCTCAGTCTGAAGAAGGGTCTCGACCTGAAACGTCACCCATTCCTTCTCTCCAGAGACGCTGCCTGTCCCGCTGAGTTACACCAGCTTTTTGTGTCTATCTTCGGTTTAAACCAGCATCTGCAGTTCCTTCCTACACAAGGCTGATCTATCTTTCCCTCCTAACCCCATTTTTCTGCCTTCTCCCATAACCTCTGACACCCGTACTAATCAAGAATCTATCTATCTCCGCCTTAAAAATATCCACTGACTTGGCCTCCACAGCCTTCTGTGGCAAATAATTCCACAGATTCACCACCCTCTGACTAAAGAAATGCCTCCTCATCTTCTTCCTAAACGGACCTCCTTTAATTCTGAGGCTATGACCTGTAGTCCCAGACTCTCCCACTAATGGAGGCATCCTCTCCACATCCACTCCAACCAAGCCTTTCACTCTTCTGTAAGTTTCAATGAGGTCCCCCCTCATTCTTCTAAAATCAAGCGAGGCCCTGGTTGAAAAGTAAATGGCCCAGTGCCGTCAAACGCTCATCATAGGTTAACCTACTAATTAGAATTAGAATTAGAATTACCTTTATTGTCATTCAGACCTTACGGTCTGAACGAAATTCCTGGGATAATTCTTGTAAACCTCCTGTGGACCTTCTCTAGAGCCAGTACATCCTTCCTCAGAAATAGGGACCAAAATTGCTCACAATATTCCAAATGCGGCCTCACCAGCGCCTTATAGAGCCTCAATATAACACCCCTGTTTTTGTGTACAAGCCCTCTTGAAATAAATGCTAGCATTGAGTTTGCTTTCTTTACTACCGATTTGACTTGCAGATTAACTTTGCGGGAATCCTGCACCAGCACTCCCAAGTCCCTTTGTACCTCCGATTTCTGGATTCTCATGGATTCTTATAGAGCCTCAGCCTCAGTTTGAAGCTGTCCATTTTTGGCCCAGGCGCCCCTTTCCGCTGGCAGTTCTCAATGGAACTAGCAGGGCAGCAGAGAAGCAAATGATTAACGTCACGCTTCTGCGGACAAAGTTGCTCTTTTCAGTTAAGATTAAGGACTTTGGGACAAGGGATACCGACAAAGCCTCAGAGCGCGACTAATCCACAGTTTATCGACTTGCACCAAACCCAATGCTGACACGACAGTCAATTATGAAAAGCAAACTTGTCCCTCTCAGTCCATGATCCTCATCTCTTAACCTGAGAAGCAGACTCCGCTCACGGGCATGTGTGATCAAATGATAGATACATCACAGAAACAGGCCCTTCGGCCCTACGAGTCCATGCCGACCATTGATCACCCATTCACACTAGTTAGGTTCATTTAGTTTAGTCCATAAGTTCATATGTTTACAAGAGACAACAGGTGCAGGAGTAGGCCATTCGGCCCTTTGAGCCAGCACCGCCATTCAATGTGATCATGGCTGATCATCCCCAATCAGTTCCCCGTTCCTGCCTTCTCCCCATATCCCCTGACGACGCTATCTTTAAGAGCCCTATCTAACTCTCTCTTGAAAGCATCCAGAGAACTGGCCTCCACTGCCCTCTGAGGCAGAGAATTCCACAGACTCACAACTCTCCGGGTGAAAAAGTATTTCCTCATCTCCGTTCTCAATGGCTTACCCCTTATTCTTAAACTGCGGCCCCTGGTTCTGGGCTCCCCCAACATCGGGAACATGTTTCCTGCTTCTAGCGTGTCCAAACCCTTAACAATCTTATATGTTTCAATAAGATTTCCCTCTCATCCCTCAGAGATACAGCGTGGAAACAGGCCCTTTAGCCCACCGTCGAGCGATAGAACCTGCCTCAACTACCTCCTCCAGCAGCTCGTTCCATACACCCACCACCCTTTGTGCCTGTAATGTTTAAGAAAGAAATGCAGATGCTGGAAAAATCGAAAGTGGACAAAAATGCTGGAGAAACTCAGCGGATGAGGCAGCATCTATGGAACGAAGGAATAAGCGACGTTTCGGGTCGAGACCCTTATTTTAGTGCCTGTAATAATCAGGTTAAGCTTGTATTGGCTGTTTTACAACCACTTTGTGTAATACCACGGTAAAATTCCACTCATGTCGATACAGATATTGGACTGACCCACTAAAAATTATCGGGGAGAAATGGGGCAGATGTTTCATCCTGTGAAAATCGAGAGTCCAGCTAACGCTAGGACACTCTCGCAAGGGTGGCACGGTGGCGCAGCGGTAGAGTTGCTGCCTCACAGCGCCAGAGACCCAGGTTCGATTCCGACCACAGGTGCTTGTCCGTACGGAGTTTGTACATTCTCCCCGTGACCTGCGCGGGTTTACTCCGAGATCTTCGGTTTCCTCCCACACTCCAAAGACGTGCAGGTTTGTCGGTTAATTGGCTCGGTGTAAATGTAAAATTATCCCGAGTGTGTGCAGGGCAGTGTTAGTGCGCTGGGATCGCTGGTCGGCGCGGACTCGGTGGGCCGATGGGCCTGTTTCCGCGCTGTATCTCTAAACTAAAGTAAAAGACAACTCACTATTCTACTGCAAAGGTTCATTAACTCCAGCATTTTGTGTCTATCTTGGAGTTTGTAATTTCTTCCCGTGACCTGCGTGGGTTTTCTCCGAGATCTCTGCTTTCCTCCCACACTCCAAAGACGTGCAGGTTTGTCGGTTAATTGGCTTAGCATAATTGTAAATTGTCCCTAGTGTGTGTGTGTGTGTGTAGGGTAGTGTCAGTGTGTGCGGGGTTCGCTGGTCGGCGTGGACTCGATGGGCCGAATGGGCCTGTTTCTGCGCTGTATCTCTAAACCAAACTGCTCAGGCCCTGAGCAACAAAGACAACTGGCAAAGGAATGGGAGCTGATCTGTGAACCGTTGTCTTGGATGGTAAATAACATATACGGCATGAAAACCGAGCAGATAAAATTATCAACAGATGCACAAGCTCGGCATGACTCCTATTGTGCCTCCAAATAATTTGCTTACAGTGTTGAACTAATCCACTGTGTGTTATCTGCTTAAAGACTTTCAATTCTATGGGGATTATTGAGACTCTGTGAAATGGATGATATCCAATTGCAAACCTGTTTTAAATCTCTCTGTCTTTCCATTGACTCATATTCTGTAGAGACAAGGAACTGCAGATGCTGGAATCTTGCACAGCTCACAAAGTGCTGGAGTAACTCGGCAGGTCAGGCATTATAGTTTAATTTAGTTTCGTTTAGAGATACTGCCCCCTCTGGCAGCTCGTTGCCTTTACTCGCCACTTTCTGAGTTAAAACATTGCCCTTCTGGCTTAGTTTTGTTTAGTTTAGAGATACTTTTTTCTTAAAAATCCTTTTATTTTTTCTTTAATTTTTTTAAGCACATTTTAAAAACAACCCTCGTTGACCAAAGTGCTGTACAGACCAGAGCAGGTAGCTAAAATCTCAAAAAGAAACAGACATACACAGGAATGCACACAGCAAACAGCGCGGAAACAGGCCCTTCGGCCCACCGAGTCCGCGCCGACCAGCGATCCCCGCACATCAACACTATCCTATTAGGGACAATTTTACATTTATATACCAAGCCAATTAACCTACAACCATGTACGTCTTTGGAGTGCGAGATGAAACCGAAGATCCCGGAGAAAACCCACGCAGGTCACAGGGAGAACGTACAAACTCCAAGATAGACACAAAATGCTGGGGTAACTCAGCGGGTGAGGCAGCATCTCTGGAGAGAAGGAATGGGCGACGTTTTGGGTCGAGACCCTTCTTCAGACCCGGGTTCGATCCTGACTACGGGTGCTGTCTGTACGGAGTTTATACCTAGGAGTTTATACCCTTCTTCAGACTGAAAACTTCTTCAGACTGAAGACCGTAGTCAGGATCGAGCCCGGGTCTGAAGAAGGGCCTCGACCCAAAACGTCGCCCATTCCTTCTCTCCAAAGATGCTGCCTCACCCGCTGAGTTACTCCAACATTTTGTGAAGAAGTGTATAAATTCCTAGGTATAAACTCCATACAGACAGCACCCGTAGTCAGGATCGAACCCGGGTCTCTGGCGCTGTAAGGCAGCAACTCTACCACTGCGCCACCGTGCCGCCCTGAATATTTTAACAGCTAACATATGTTAATTGTTAAGAAGTTAATTTGAAGCATTCTGACAGCTTTCAAAACCAACACATTAATTGTGGTTTACGAGGCTATTATAATCCTTTGAAGCCTAAAGAAGATACAGAATTTACCAGCAATTAAACTCATCCATTGATTAACTTAATGTTACAATAGTTCATCTAGCATTGACAATTTCATTATTCATCGATGACATAGGGCATAATAAAGATTCAACCATCTGCTGTAAAACATTAAAAAATAAATCCTGAACTCAATAAGATCACCCTAAATCACCTCTGGTACTAATAAACCTGCAGATAATCTAAACTAGACAATCAGACGACTTTGCGTGCAAGAAAGAACAGCAGATGCTGGTTTAACCCAAAGATAGACACAAAAAGCTGGAGTAACTCAGCGGGACAGGCAGCATCTCTGGAGAGAAGGGATGGGTGACGTTTCGGGGTCGAGACCCTTCTTCAGAAGGGTCATACGACTTTACCAGCTTTATCGTGCATTAATCATTATTCACCTTATTCCCTTTATCATGCTTCTTCTCTATCTTCAAGCAAGGAGAGTCGGTTTGTCAAGGAAGACTCTCTCTAACTTCTACAGGTGCACAGTAGAGAGCATGCTGACCGGTTGCATCGTGGCTTGGTTCGGCAACTTGAGCGCCCTGGAGAGGAAAAGATCACAAAAAGTAGTAAACACTGCCCAGTCCATCATCGGCTCTGACCTTCCTTCCATCGAGGGGATTTATCGCAGTCGCTGCCTCAAAAAGGCTGGCAAGTATCATCAAAGACCCACACCATCCTGGCCACACACTCATCTCCCTGCTACCTTCAGGTAGAAGGTACAGGAGCCTGAAGACTGCAACAACCAGGTTCAGGAATAGCTACTTCCCCACAGCCACCAGGCTATTAAACCTGGCTCGGACAAAACTCTGATTATTAATAACCCATTATCTGTTATTTGCACTTCATCAGGTTATTTATTCATGTGTGTATATACAATATTTATATTATGGTATATGGACACACTGATCTGTTTTGTAGTCAATGCCTACTATGTTCTGTTGTGCTGAAGCAAAGCAAGAATTTCATTGTCCTATCTGGGACACATGACAATAAACTCACTTGAACTTGAACTTAACCCGTGCTTTCCCTCTCTCTCCATCCCTCCCCCTTCCCAGTTCTCCGACCAGTCCGACTGTCTCTGATTACATTTTACAGTATCTCTGTATGCTTCTGTCACCTTCTCCCAGCTAACAATGATCTCTTCTATGGATACCTTGATCCCTATCCCCTTTGATGTTTTGTTTTCACAACTTACCCTTGCTTATCTATGTGTCTCCCTTTCCCCTGACTTTCAGTCTGAAGAAGGGTCTAGACCCGGAACATCACTCCAGGGATGCTGCCTGTCCCGCTGGGTTACTCCAGCATTTTGTGTCTATCTTCAGTGTAAACCAGCACCTGCAGTTCCTTCCTGCACATTGACTGGTTAGCATGCAACAAAAGCTTTTCACTGTACCTCGGTACACATGACAATAAACTAAACAGAGTTTCAAATCGACATTGCTTTCAAAGTATGGCATCTGTCCTCTTTAGTTTCCTTTCATTTAGTTTAGATTAGACTCCGCACCGAACAGCGATCCCCGCACACTAACACTACACAGACTAGGGATAATTTTTTAACATTTATAGCAAGCCAATTAACCTGCAAACCTGTTTGCCTTCAGAGTGTGGGAGGAAACCGAAGATCTTGGAGGTCACGGGGGAGAAGGTACAAACTCCGTAGAGACAAACGCCTGTAATCAGGATCGAACCCGGGTCTCTGTCGCTTTTAGCTTCGCCACCGTGCCATTGGTACAATTATAAATTGTCCCCTGTGTGTGTAGGATGGAGTTAATGCGCGGGGATCGCTGGTTGGCACGGATTTGGCGGGCCGAAGGGCCTGTTTCCACGCAGTATCTCTAACACAAACTAAACTAAAAATAAAGTTGATATTGAGGTAAAGTTATTGCTGTTAGCAAAATTCAAAACAACATGTTTTTTCCCTTTAGATCTTGGACTTTCCCTGACGTGCCCGACATATTTGATTGCTGCCTTCCTTTCACCACTGGATGTCAATTATACGCCACACGAAATGAGGCAGGGAGTTTAAACACAATTTGTTTTCAAAAATGATAACCTTGTGCACGTTGTTATATTTGAATAGAATTCTGATCAGACATTGTGCCAGCAACGATTCATGGGCAAAATGGTTCATTTTAATAAACTACCCGCGTTTGGGCTTGGCCCTGTTACGCTGCTGATAAATAGCCACAAGTGATTGAAAAGATTGCAGCACTTTCGGTATTTTGCAGAATCAATTCCTGGACAATGCTACCACAGTAAACTCCAGTTTAGTTTAGTTTATAGATACAGTGCGGAAACAGGCCCTTCAGCCCATTGAGTCCGCACCAACCAGCGATCCCCGCACACTGACGCTATCCTACACACACTACGGACAATTTTACCAATTAACCTCCAAACCTGTACGTCTTTGGAGTGTGTGTCGATCTTCGGTTTAAACCAGGATCTGCAGTTCCTTCCTATACATAGAAACATGCTCTTTAGTTCACTGTGTGAAGTAGGAAGCAGCCGTGGTTAGGAGAGAATTTTGTTCAGTTTAGTTTAGTTTAGAGATACAGGATGGAAACAGGCCGCTCGGCCCACTGAGTCCACGCCGACTATCGATCTCCCGTTCAAACATGTTCTAGGTAAAAGATAGACACAAAATGCTGGGGTAACTCAGGCAGCATCTCTGGAGAGTAGGAATGGGCGACGTTTCGGGTCGAAACCCTTTCTTATCCACTCCCTACACAGTAGAGGCAATTTACAGAGGGCCGATTAACCTACAAATCCGCACATCTTTGGGAACGTGGGAGGAAACCGGAGCACCAGGAGGAAAGACACGTGGTCACAGGGAGAACGTGCAAACTCCACACACAGACAGCACCCGAGGTCAGGTTCGAACCTGGGTCCCTTGTGCCGACCAGCTGCACCATGCACCTTGTTATGAAACTCATGCTGATTCATTCGCATTTCCAAGTAACCAAAGTTTTACTGCAAAATGCAAAGAGTTTGGTAATTCTACTGTGCAAAATCTGTCCTTCAATCTTATAATTCATTCTGAACTACAATCTGATTGCAAGTTCTTTAATTTATCTTGGACCATCTGCTGTTCTAATTAATTATTGTAATTCATTCTTTGATGCAGAAATAACTGTTCTATGTCATTGTGCCACCATTTAGATTTTTGATATGCAATAATTTTAATCTGCTAAAAGATCTGCAATCTGTTGTACACAGCTTAACAAGGGCACCACTACTTTTGAAGAACCAACAAACATTTTCAATAGATAATAGATTTCCTGAAACACAAAGTGTATTGGGTTTATTGTGCTGAGTTTGTTCATTGAATTGAGTTTATTGTCAGGTACAGTGAAAATTATTTGTTGCGTGCTAACCAGTCAGCGGAAAGAACAATGCGCGATTACAATTGAGCCATTACACGATAAGGGAATAATGTTTAGTGCAAGGTAAAGTCAGTAAAGTCCGATCAAAGATAGTCCGAGGGTCACCAATGAGGTAGATCTATAGTAGTTCAGCACTGCTCTCTGGTTGTGGTAGGATGATTCAGTTGCCTGATAACAACTGGGAAGAAACTGTCCCTGAATCTGGAGGTGTGCGTTTTCACACTTCTGCACCTCTGGGAGAGGGGAGAAGAGGGAGTGGCCAGGGTGAGGCTCGTCCTTGATTACGCTGCTGGCCTTGCCGAGGCAGCGTGAGGTGTAGATGGAGTCAATAGAAGAGAGGTTGGTTTGTGTGATGGTCTGCAATTCTCTGAAATTTCTTGAGGTCTTGGATGGAGCTGTTCCCCAAATCGGGATGTGTTGCATCCCGATAAAATGCTTTCTACGCAGCACCTGTAGAAATGTACTAATCAATGCAAACGATACTCATAAAGTCAAACAGCATGGGAAAAGGCCCTTTGGCCCAACTTGCCCAGGCCGAACAAAATGCTGCATCTACACTGGTCATACCTGCCCTTGTATGGTCCATATTCCTCCAAACCTTTCCTATATGTAGCTGTCCAAATGTTATTGTACCTGACTCAAATACTTCCTCTGGTAGCTCGTTCCACGTACCGACCACCTGCTGTGTGAAAAAGTTGCCCCTCAGGTTCCCATTACAACTTGCCTCTCTCATCTTAATGTTATCTTCTCTGGCTCTTGATTCCTCTACCCCAAGCACTTCCCCTATATTCCCCTCAGAGGGCGGTGGAGGACAATTCTCTGGATGCTTTCAAGAGAGATTTAGATAGAGCTCTTAAAGGTAGCGGAGTCAGGGGATATGGTGAGAAGGCAGGAACGGGGTACTGAATGTGGATATCTGGGACAAATGCCTATATAACAGTCTTGACTCTAGTTCTGGACATTTTATGAAACTCATCTGGACTTTTCCTGGTCTTTTCCCGGAACTTTTTCTGGAGTTTTCATTGCCTTGGACTGCGATGTTTATTGGTTTAAAACTCTGATATAAATGCCATTCGCCCAGCGCTTGTTCACTTCAATTAACAACCGCACATTTCACACACACACTTCAGTTTATGAACACGACAAAATGCTGGTCTTTTCACTTGGATAAATGATACCAGATGCATGGCAGATGGAATCCACAAAAATAGAAACCCAGTCTTATTTTGCCTTTTGCCTGAAAGTCCTTGAAAGTAAGAACAGAAAAACATTTGCGATTAAATGGTTGTATGTAATGGTACCCTGAATTTCACCTTGCTTCCTTTTACTTTGGTGCTGGGACAATGCCAGGACTCGTGGGTCTGAGCTATAGGGAGAGGTTGAGTAGGCTGGGACTCTATTCCCTGGAGCGCTGAAGGATGAGGGGGTGATCTTTTTTTTTTTTTTTTAATAAAAAAAAAAAATTTGCATCAAAAAATAATTAATTTAATTTCAACACGATACAAAACCAAAAAAAAAAACAAAAACCTGGTGACATTCCCTGTCCCCTTTCCACGTTCCGGTGCTATCCTGCAACTTCCTAGCCTATGAAAAGTCTGATCTTGTCCGAAGGTGATGCGCAATTTCTTGTATAGACACAAAATGCAGGAGTAACACAGCAGGTCAGGCAGCATCTCTGGAGAGAAGGAATGGGTGATCATTTAGGTCGAGATGCATCCTCAATTTCTTATACTCATAAGATCATAAGTGATAGGAGCAGAATTAGGCCATTTGGCCCATCGAGTCTACTCCACTGTTCATTCATGGTTGATCTATCTCTCCCTCCTAACCCCATTCTCCTGCCTTCTCCCCATAACCCCTGACTAATCAAGAATATCTATCTCTGCCTTAAATATATCCACTGAATTGGCCTCCACGGCCTTCTGTGGCAAAGAATTCGACATGTTCACCACCCTCTGAGTAAAGAATTTCCTCTTCATCTCCTTCGTAAAAGAACGCTGTTTAATTCTGAGGCTGTGCCCTCTGGTCCTAGACTCTCCCACTTGTGGAAACATCCTCTCCACATCCACTCTATCCAGGCCTTTCACTATTCGGTGAAGTTTCAATGAGGGGGGACCACGTTCTTCTAAACTCCAGCGAGTGCAGGCCCAGTGCCGTCGAACGCTCATCGTATGTTATAGTCTCACTTTCAGGCCCGGTGCCCTGGCAGCTTGGATCATTTATATAATGCCATTGAAGGATGAGTTTGGTCCTGCTGATTAGTTTTCTATCCAACGTATATTTTCACGGGCCTATTTACCGTTGCCATGGACATGAATGAGCTGAAGAATCATTTGGTTCTGACAAAATTCAGAGTGTTTTTTGATGTTGTCAATCGCTCTGCTCTTGGCGTATCGTCCTCTTTTGATGTCCTCTGATCGGAATTTGCAAAACTGAGCTTAGAAGTCCAATGTCACTCATTTGTCTGCATTTCCTGGCTATTCAATAGCGTTAAGATCTTCCATCATTAGTACATCAGTTGAGATTGTACAAAGCATCTTATCAATGTCTGAAAAGCAAAACTCATTGACGAACCAGCAGAGTGTGGCTGTCAGTGTTGTAGCCTTTAGAGTTACTGCCTCACAGCGCCAGAGAACCGGGTTCGATCCTGACTACGGGCGCTGTCTGTACGGAGTTTGTACCTTCTCCCCGTGACCTGCGTGGGTTTTCTCCAGGTGCTCCGGTTTCCTCCAACACTCCAAAGGCGTAAGGTTTGCAGGTTAATTGGCTTGGTATAATTATAAATTGTCCCTCGTGTGTGAGGGATGGTGTTAATGTGCGGGGATCGCTGGTCGGCGCGGACCCGGTGGGCTAAAGATCCTGTTTCCGCGCTGTATCTCTAAACTAAAACTAAACCTGTACACTCATTCCATCCTACACACGAGGGACTATCTACAGAGGTCAAATAATCTACAAACCTGCACGTATTTGGGATGTGGGAGGAAACCGCAGCACCCGGAGACAACCCAGACGGTCACGGGGAGAAGGTACAAACTCCGTACAGACAGCACCCGTAGTCAGGATCGAACCCGGTTCTCTGGCGCTGTGAGGCAGCAACTCTACCGCTGCGCCACCGTGCCAGTGAGTCACCGAGCATACAACATGGAAACAGGCCCTTTGGCCCAACTTGCTCATACCGACCAACATATCCCATCTACACATCATAAACAGGCCCTTTGGCCCACCGAGTCCGCACCGACCAGCGATCCCGGCACATTAACACTATCATACACACACTGGGGACATTTTTTTACATTTATACCAAATTAATTAACCTACAAACCTGCACGTCTTTGGAGTGTGGGAGGAAACCGAAGATCTCGGAGAAAACCCACGCGGGTCACGGGGAGAACGTACAAACTCCGTACAAACAGCACCCGTAGTCAGTATCGAACCTAGGTCTCTGGCGCTGTGAGGCAGCAACTCTACCGCTGCGCCACCGCGCTGTTGTATCATTCCGGATTTCTGAACCTTCCATGTTCCTGAATACTCGAAGAATCTTTCACTGGCTGATCATATATAACTCCGAGTGATTTTCCTGCCCTGTTTTTTTCTGCAGTTAACATCAGTCGCAGCTTGGCAGATGTAAGAGAGAGGCTGAACGATGGTGCCTTGTGCCTGCTGTGGCAAATTCCCCAGGCTGTGCTGAGGCAGAGATGTAACAGGAGGTGAATTGGCCAGGATGGAAGCGCATACATTTTTAATGCGTAAAAAGTTACATCTGAACCCTGCAGATTTTTAAGCAACTCAAGGATTATGCAACGACTTTCGCAACTTCAATAGAGTTCAGATAGAAACATAGAAAATAGGTGCAGGAGTAGCCCATTCGGCCCTTCGAGCCTGCACCGCCATTCAATATGATCATGGCTGATCATCCAACTTAGTATCCCATCCCTGCCTTCTCTCCATACCCCCTGATCCCTTTAGCCACAAGGGCCACATCTAACTCCCTCTTAAATATAGCCAATGAACTGGCCTCAACTACCTTCTGTGGCAGAGAATTCCACAGATTTACCACTCTCTGGTAAAAAATGATTTTCTCATTTCGGTCCTAAAAGACTTCCCTCTTATCCTTAAACTGTGACCCCTAGTTCTGAATTGTGACCCCGTTCTGAACAAGAACGGTGTTCTGGTGTGGCGCTGGGTTGACCCGGGTTTGATCCTGACTACGGGTGCTGTCTGTACGGAGTTTGTACGTTCTCCCCGCGACCAGCGTGGGTTTTCTCTGGGTGCTCCAGTTTCCTCCCACACTCCAGAGACTTGCAGGTTTGTACTGTAGGTGAATTGGCTTCTGTAAATTGTCAGGCCTTTTGGCCCACCGAGTCTATGCCGACCATCGATCCACACCTTCACACTATTTCTATGTGTAGGTAGGAGCTGCAGATGCTGGTTTAAACCGAAGATAGACACAAAAAGCTGGAGTAACTCGGCGGGATAGCATCTCTGGAGAGAAGGAATGGGTGATGTTTCGGGTCGAGACCCTTCTTCAGACCCGTACAGTTTTGGTCTCCAAATCTGAGGAAAGACATTATTGCCATAGAGGGAGTGCAGAGAAGGTTCACCAGACTGATTCCTGGGATGTCAGGACTTTCATATGAAGAAAGACTGGATAGACTCGGCTTATACTTGCTAGAATTTAGGAGATTGAGGGGGGATCTTATAGAAACTTACAAAATTCTTAAGGGGTTGGACAGGCTAGATGCAGGAAGATTGTTCCCGATGTTGGGGAAGTCCAGGACAAGGGGTCACAGTTTAAGGATAAGGGGGAAATCCTTTAAGACCGAGATGATAAAAACAAATTCACACATAGAGTGGTGAATCTGTGGAATTCTCTGTCAGAGGGTAGTTGAGGCCAGTTCATTGGCTATATTTAAGAGGGAGTTAGATGTGGCCCTTGTGGCTAAAGGGATCAGGGGGTACGTAGAGAAGGCAGGTACGGGATACTGAGTTGGATGATCAGCCATGATCATATTGAATGGCGGTGCAGGCTCGAAGGGCCGAATGGCCTACTCCTGCACCTATTTTCTATGTATCTATGTATCTATGTAGGAGACCAAAACTGTACACAATACTCCAGATGCGGTCTCACCAGAGCCCTATACAACTGCAGAAGAAGGTGATGCCTGGCCCCGCTGAGTTACTCCAGCATTTTGTGGCTTTCTTTGTTTTTTTTAAACCAGCATCTGCGGTTCCTTCCTACACATTTCGAGTAAGTGCCTGGATTCATCGCTGAACGATCTGCCACAGAATCAATTTGCATGCCCTTGCTTCGGCTATTAATCACACTCCAAAAACGTGTATGTTTGGCTCCTTGACTTCTTGCTATAAATATTGCACGATTCCAGCTCCCCTTTGCCTGAAAGAACTCTCAAACTGTGAGACAGAAACAGTCTGAGACAATTAATGAGCACCTAGTTACATTAGAGAACTTTTTCTTTACATTTTAATCCTGGTATCTTTATAGGTCGTGCCTTATGTGGCCGTACCTGCATTCTACCGCAATTATTTCCCCAATTACCACCGGAAATTGTTTTGATCATAGCCCCTGAATTTGTGAGCTTACGGGTGGAACATTTTCTCTTCTTTACTTTTTAGACTTTGGAGATACAGTGCTGAAACAGGCCCTTCGGCCCGCCGAGACCGCGCTGGCCAGCGGCCTGGGGTGAAGTTTCAGGTCAAATCTGAAGAAGGGTCTCAACCCGAAACGTCACCCATTCCTTCTCTCCAGAGATGCTGCCTGTCCCGTTGAGTTACTCCAGCATTTTGTGTCTGCAGTTCATTCCCACCCACTTCCCCCCAACCCACTCATCCTGCTGGTTTCACTGTTCGTATCCCTTTGTTATCACCTCTTCACATAGAGGTGCTTAATGAGCCTGTCCCACTTAGGTGATTTTTTGGGCAACTCCAGGCGACTGCTGCAAAATGTCAACATGTTGAAAATTTTCGGCGACCTACGGCGGGTGCCGGCAGTCGCCGAAAAAGTTGCGTAAGTGGGACAGGCCCATTAGTTTCATTCTTTGGCTGGCGCAGGAGCGATACCTCATTTACTGCCCGGCCCTGTGATGGTTTAGGCGCCGATGAACAGATTGATGGCCACACAGGCTTTGTCCAAAGTAAGTTAATCATGCAGAACCAGGCATATTCAGTTGCACAACTATAAGCCTACAATACCATCCAGCATGTGTCTCAATAGAGCGCTTGCTGCAAAAATTGGCCCCATGGGACTGCACTAATCATATCAGGGTCTAAGCACATCAAGATCCAGCCAGCAATCTTGACAGTGTAGGAAAGCCAGAAAGGACCATATTTTCTCAGATTTCTTCATTCATATATATATCCGCCTTAATCAGCGTTACAGTCACCCAACTAGGCAATTCAAAGCAAATCCAACTTGCAATGCTGTTCAAATCAAAATCATTCTTCCCTCGCTCAGGCCAATTTAGTTTAGTTTAAAGATACAGCGGGGAAACAGGCCCTTCGGCCCACCAAGTCCGCACCGACCAGCGATCCCCGCACACTAACACTATCCTACACACACCAGGGACAATTTATAATTATACCAAGACAATTAAACTACAAACCTGCACGTCTTTGGAGTGCGGGAGGAAACCGGAGCACCCAGAGAAAACCCACGCAGGTCACGGGGAGAACTTACAAACTCCGTACAGACAGCACCCGTAGTCAGGATCGAACCTGGGCTTTGCAAGCGTTGTAAGGCAGCAACTCTACCGCTGCACCACCATGCCGATTATTCTATATATTATATATCTTATATTACCTATATGTTTTGTATATACATATACATTCTTATATACACGTATAATAACTATTAATATAATAATAAATAATCATATTAATTAAATAATAAATGATATTGAATGATAATAATTGTATGAGTTTATTATATAAAAGATTGGATGTTCAGATTAGTCAGGACTGATCCTACCATTCGCTTCCCTGAAAATATCAGATATCAAAATATCGTTTCACAGAGAACACATGCCTGAAATTCCAATAGGAAGATTATGGACAGAAAACAAAGTGCTGGAGTCACTCAGTGGCTCAGGCAGTGTCTCTGGAAGACGTGGATAGGCGACGTTTCGGGTTTGTTATGCCTACAATCATAGAAGCAGGCCCTTCCTCCCAACTTGCCCACATCTACACAAGTCCCACCTGCCCGCGTTTGGCCCATATCCCTCTAAACCTGTCCTATCCATGTACCCGTCCAAATGTTTCTTAAACGTTGCGATAGCACCTGCCTCAATGACCTCCTCAGGCAGCTCATTCCGTACACACACTATCCATTGTGTAAAAAATGTTGCCCCTCAGATTAAATCTTTCAACCCCCCTCACCTTAAACCTATGATTCTTGATTCCCCAATTCTGGTTAAAAGATTATTGCAGGGACTATTGCAACAATTGAGAAAGGTTTGGCCAGGTACATGGATAGGACAGGATTAGAGGGATATGGGTAAATTTCAGGCAGGTGGGACTAGTGTAGATACGGCATGTTGGTCGGCATGGATCAGTTAGGCTGAAGGGCCTGTTTCCACGCTGTATCACTCTATGACTGAATGACTTTATGACTTTCCCCAATCTATTCCTCTCATGCAGATAGACATAAAATGCTGGGGTAACTCAGCGGAACAGGCAGCATCTCTGGAGAGAAGGAATGGGTGACATTTCGGGTCGAGACCATCCTTCAGATTGAAGACGAGTCTCGACCTGAAACGTCACCCGCTCCTTCTCGCCAGAGATGCTGCCTGTCCCGCTGAGTTCCTCCGGCATTTGTGTTTAAGATGGAACTGCAGATGTTGGAAAAATCAATAGTAGGGTTTGGACATGCCAGAGGCAGGAAACATGTTCCCGATGTTGGGTGAGTCCAGAACCAGGGGCCACAGTTTAAGAGTAAGGGGTAAGCCATTTAGAACGGAGATGAGGAAACACTTTTTCACACAGAGAGTTGTGAGTCTGTGGAATTCACTGCCTCAGAGGGCGGTGGAGGCCGGTTCTCTGGATACTTTCAAGAGAGTGCTGGATAGGGCTCTTAAAGTTTTTCCGGAGGAGGCGCTGTCCTGAACGGCTGCCTGTCCTGCAGCTGTCCGGTTTTTTTCCCTTCTTTTTTATTATTTTTAGTACGTTGAGTGTGCAGTCAGGGGGCCTAATCTTTTTATGTGTGGGGGGTGGTGGGGGGGGAAGGGGGAAACTGCTTTTCGAGTCCCTACCTGGTCGGAGGGGTTGCCTTCCTCCGAGCAGCGACTTCGACCTGTCCTTGCGGCCTACCAGCGGGTCCTGGAGCGACGTTTCCCTGAGGGGACCTGGCCAGAACATCGGCTTTGGCGGCGGCGCAGAACATCGGCTTTGGCGGCGGCGCAGCGCTGGAGCGCTATTGCGGAGCGGGCGATGCCTTTCCTGGGTCGCCGCGCTGGAACTCCAGTATGCTGGGACCGCAGATGAGAACATCGTGGAGCCGCGATTCTGTGGAGCGGCCAGCTGCGGCGCTGAACTTTACATCCCGGAGCCTGGGATCTCTTGCCGTGATCGCCAGTGTGTGGAGCTCCGTTCGGCGCGGTCTGTTGGCTTGGAAGCCGCGGTCTCCGGTGGGAAGGCGGCCGTTCCTGGCACCCCAAGCCGCTGGGGGTTCTCCCGACGCCGGAGCACCATCACCCGGCGAGAACATCGGGCGCCATGGCGGCGACTGTGGAGGCCTCAATAGGCCCGACTTTGGGTGGACAAGAGGATGGGGACTGGACTTTGTGCCTTCCCCCACAGTGGGAATCACTGTGGGGGGATGTTTTTGTGTTGAACTTCTTTTTGAATGCTATGTTGTATTTTTATTAGTGTGCTGCAAGGACATCAGAATTTCCCCTGAATAAGGGGATTAATAAAGTTTAATCTAATCTAAATTAGCGGAGTCAGGGGATATGGGGAGAAGGCAGGAACGGGGTACTGATTGGGGATGATCTGCCATGATCACATTGAATGGCTCAAAGAGCCGAATGGCCTACTGCACCTATTGTCTATTGTCTATAGACAAAATGCTGGTGAAACTCAGCGGGTGAGGCAGAATCTATGGAGAAAAGGAGTAGGTGACGTTTCGGATCGAGACCCTTCTTCGGACTTCATTTTGTGTCTACCTTTGGTGTAAACCAGCATCTGCAGTCCCTTGCTACACTATTGGTTTCATGACCCTTCTTCGGACTTCTTCATGGGTGGATCATGTGCAGGCAGATGAGATAGTTTATCTTGGTGTCGTGTTTGGCACAGACATTGTGGGCCGAATGGCCTGTTCCTGTGCTGTACTGCCCTGTGTTCTCTGTTCTATGTCCAACATTGGAATTGGCCAATCATTGAAAACGATGAGAAATTCCATCACCCCTTCACAGAAATCGACTCGCTCCAAGGAACAACACGATTTTGAAGATTAAACGAGAATGTTTTAGTCCCAACTAATACTGTGGTTATTCAGCACTTTGCCAACAACTTTATTACTGGCCATTTAGTTGGACACTCAGGTTTCTTTGATAATTTAATCCCGCTGAGTATTTTGGGTTAATGCTGTATTTAAAGTGGATGACTTGTTCCCATGACAACACTTTCAGCATGTTACTGGCGGTGGTTTCATTGGAAAGGCTCTTAACAGGAACTTGTTTTCCAGTAACTTCTTGTCGTTATGAACAAGAAAAACATAAATGAGACAAACCCCAGGCTCTCTAAATAAATGTACATTAGGAGAGAGTTTTAGTTTAGTTTAGTTTAGAGATACAACTCGGAAACAGACCCTTCGACCCACCGAGTCCGCACCGACCAGCGATACCCGTACATTAACACTATCCTAGAACATTGAAAATAGGAGCAGGAGTAGGCCATTCGGCCCTTCGAGCCAGCGCCACCATTCAATATGATCATAGAAACATAGAAACATAGAAATTAGGTGCAGGAGTAGGCCATTCGGCCCTTCGAGCCTGCACCGCCATTCAATATGATCATGGCTGATCATCCAACTCAGTATCCCGTACCTGCCTTCTCTCCATACCCTCTGATCCCCTTAGCCACAAGGGCCACATCTAACTCCCTCTTAAATATAGCCAATGAACTGGCCTCGACTACCCTCTGTGGCAGAGAGTTCCAGAGATTCACCACTCTCTGTGTGAAAAAAGTTCTTCTCATCTCGGTTTTAAAGGATTTCCCCCTTATCCTTAAGCTGTGACCCCTTGTCCTGGACTTCCCCAACATCGGGAGCAATCTTCCTGCATCTAGCCTGTCCAACCCCTTAAGAATTTTGTAAGTTTCTATAAGATCCCCTCTCAATCTCCTAAATTCTAGAGAGTATAAACCAAGTCTATCCAGTCTTTCTTCATAAGACAGTCCTGACATCCCAGGAATCAGTCTGGTGAACCTTCTCTGCACTCCCTCTATGGCAATAATGTCCTTCCTCAGATTTGGAGACCAAAACTGTACGCAATACTCCAGGTGTGGTCTCACCAAGACCCTGTACAACTGCAGCAGAACCTCCCTGCTCCTATACTCAAATCCTTTTGCTATGAAAGCTAACATACCATTCGCCTTCTTCACTGCCTGCTGCACCTGCATGCCCACTTTCAATGACTGGTGTACCATGACACCCAGGTCTCGCTGCATCTCCCCTTTTCCTAGTCGGCTGATCATGCAAAATCAGTACCCCGTTCCTGCTTTTTCCCAATATCCTTTGATTCCTTTCGCCCTCAGAGCTAAATCTAACTCTCTTGAAAATATCCAGTGAGTTGGCCTCCACTGCCTTCTGCAGCTGAGAAATGTCACCAAACGTCAACCTTCTCTGCAGAGATGCTGCCTGACCCGCTGAGTTATGGGCCTGTCCCACTTACGCGACTTTTTCGGCGACTGCCGGCACCCGTCATAGTCGCAGCAGGTCGCAGAAAATGTTCAACGTGTTTAAAATCCAGCGGCGACCAGAACAAGGTACGACTCTTTGGGCGACTACTCACGACCATACAGGCTTCACCCCGCGACATGTCACCAGCGTGTCGCCTGTATGGTTTTGAGTAGCCTCCTCAGTCGCCCAAAGAGTCGTAGCGTCTTTCTGGTCGCCGCTGGATTTTCAACATGTTGAAAATTTTGGGCAACCTATGACGGGTGCCGGCAGTCGCAGAAAAACAAGCCCTTTACTCCAGCACTTTGTGTGTCTTCCTTTGCGAGCAAAATGTTCCTTCGACGAGACTGACAGGGTCAGGATGATGTCAGGTCACCCTCACTGAGAACTTTACAAGTGCAGATGTTAAGCGCAGAGCAAAGACTGACTGACCTACAGGTGATCATTTCAGATGAGTCTAATCATTCCACCACAGATTGGAACTTGAGAGTAATTACCAGTTTGACATGACTTCATAGATAAGATGTCTTATCTCTTCTCTTCTCTGGATGATTCTCTACCCTTTCATTATCAGTGTGCCAAGGCAAGAAATACACATTGTTTTAAAACTGCAAACACAAACAGAAAGACCAGATCCATTGGAAGGGCAGTGGCCTTGTTAAACCCACTAAATACTAAATGGTTTCTGTAAGCCCAGTTGAGAAATAGAATCTATTTTCCATCTCTGTTTCCATTGCTCTTGTCCGAACAGTGTTCTGTGTGGAGTTTGCACATTCTCTCTGTGACCGCGTGGGTTTAGTTTAGTTTAGTTTAGAGATACAGCGTGGAAACAGGCCCTTCGGCCCGCGCCGACCAACGACCCCCCGCACATTAACACTGACCTACACACACTAGGGACAATTTTTTCATTTTTTTAAATACCAAGCCAATTAACCTTCAAATCCATACATCTTTGGAGTGTGGGATCAAACCAGAACACCCCAGAGAAAACCCACGCAGGCCACGGGGAGAACGTACAAACTCCGTTAAGACAGCACCCGTAGTCAGAATCGAACCCGGGTCGAAGATCTGCGTTGCGCCACCGTGCCGCCCTTTAGCTCCGGGTTATCTCCAGGCAGTTCGGTTATACAGCCCTTTGTCCCACCGAGTTCGCGCCGACCAACGATCGCCTTTGTATAAATTTAACAATTATATAAAATGTATAAACATAAAATTGTCCCTAGTGTGTGTATGATAGTGGTAAGTAAGTAAGTAAGTAAGTTAGTTAGTTTATAGGCCAAGTATTCACATACAAGGAATTTGCCTTGGTGCTCCGCCCACAAGTAACAACATGACATACAGTGACAGTTACGAATGACTCAGAAAACACTAAACATTAATAATAATAAAACATCAATGTGTGGGGATCACTGGTCGGTGCGGACTCGGTTGGCCAAAGGGCCTGTTTCTCTAAACTAAACCAAACTAAACTAAATTTCAGTGGAAGTAAAAAAAATGTTATAAAACTGTTAATTTTATGACCGATACCTTTATTTCTGGTTTAATTAAAAAATTATATGAACTGGCAATAGTTTCTTTGTAGCTTAAAACATGTTAGTTTTGGCATCTTGAAGAAACTTGGGGCTTGGTAATTTTTTTAGTATATATGTTTTAATAATTTGTTTAATATTTAACATGTGTTGATTTTATACTTTTTAGTTATTAGTTTCAATTAATAATTGAAAATAATTAAAAATTAAGCTACATTAATCAACAATTTTTCCACCAATATAACCACCTCTTCATATTTTTATTTAATGACCAATCAATTTCTAATTTAATAAACTAATAATTAAGAAGTATAAAACCAAGACAGGATAAATATTAAATATTATTAGAGTCATAGAGTGATACAGCGTAGAAACAGGCCCTTCAGCCCAACTTGCCCACACCGACCAACATGCCCTATCTACACTAGTCCCACCTGCCTGTGTTTGGCCCATATCCTTCTAAACCTGTCCTATCCATGTACCTATCTAATTGCTCCTTAAAAGTTGAGATGGCCCCAGCCTCAACTATCTCCTCCAGTAGCTCGTTCTATACACCACACCACTCTTTGTGTGAAAAAGTTACCCCTCAGGTTCCAAGAAAATCTTTCCACCTTCACCTTAAACCTGTGCCCTCTGCTTCTCGATTCCCCGACCCTGGGCAAGAGACTTTGTGCATCTACCCGATCTTGTTCCTCTCATGATCTTATACACCTCTTTAAGATCACCCCTAATCCTCCTGCGCTCCAGGGAATAGAGTCCCAGCCTGCCCTACCTCTCCCTGTAGCTCACACCCTCGAGTCCTGGCAACATCCTTGTAAATCTTCTCTGCCCCCTTTCCTACTTGACAACATCTTTCCTATAACACGGTGCCCAGAATGAACATGATACTCTAAATGTGGCCTCACCAACGTCTTATACAACTGCAGCATGACCTCCCGACTTCTGTACTCAATATCCTGACTGATGAAGGTCAATGTGCCAAAAGCCTTCGACCTCCGCAAATAACCTATTTAAATAACATACATCCACGAATTTACCAAACCAAGTTTTCTGGGGATACCATTTTACGGGAAGAGTGACAAAGATTAAAGGCGATGTGAGGAGCAGGGTTTTTTTACACAGAGGGTGGTGGGTGGCTGAAATGCGCAGCCATGGGTGGTGGTGGAGGCAGATACGATAGTGGAGTTTAAGAGGCTTTTGGATAGGCACAGGGATATGCAGGGAACGGAGGGATATGGGTTATGTGCAGGCAGATACTAGTTGGTCTTGGCATTATGTTCTGTACTGACGCTGTGGTAATCAGGCTTCGGAGGTTCGGCATGTCCCCAACAACTCTCACCTACTTCCACCGACGCCCCGTAGAAAGCATTATATCGGGATGCATCACAACACCGCTCCATCCAAGACGCAGCCCAGACCATCACACAAACCAACCTTGCTCCCATTGACTCCGTCAGGCCAAGGCCAGCAGCATCATCAAGGACCAGTCTCACCCTGGCCACTCCCTCTTCTCCCCTCTCCCCACCAGGCAAGAGGTGCAGAAGTTTGCAAACGCACACCTCCAGATTCAGGGACAGTTTCTTCTCAGCTGTTTATCAGGCAAATTATAAGCTTAGTTTAGCGATACAGCATGGAGACAGGCCCTTCAGCCCACTGAATCCACGCCGACCATCGATCACCCGTTCACACTAGTTATCCCACTTTCACATCCGCTCGTCTTTGGGATGTGGAGGAACACCGACCGGAGCACCCGGAGGAAAGACACATGGCCACAGGGAGAACGTGCAAACTCCACAAAGACAGCACCCGGGTCCCTGGAGCTATGAGGCAGCAGCCCTACCCGCTGCGCCGCCGCCCATTTTGCTTATAGATTGCGGAAACAATCCTTAATTGGTAATTTCAGGATAAAATCACTGTGGGAAAAGATTAATTTGTGATCTTTATGAGCAGGTTTTTTCAAACTTTCATCTTATAACCAACTGCAACTTCTGGGCCATTAATTTAATTCCTTCACATATAATTTCTGTCAGAACATAGAATTCTTTGATCTTTGGCAAATAAAGAATGGCACAAACAAGCATAAATGTTTTATTAATTTTCTTACATCAATTAATTTTTCCATTTTCTCAGAATACTTGATGAAGTGACTGCTGATCAATTGCCAACTTGAATTAAATTCCCAAAATATTTAACGCATCTAATTAAAACCTGCTGCAAAGCTCTGTTTTTGTCAAGGAATTTAGATTAGCATTCAAATTGCTATGGTTACCAATTATTGGTAATGAACTTCTGGTGCTATCTTTGGTCAAAGTTCACAAGATGCTTTTATTGTCATTTATATGTATGGAAATGCATTCATTATTCATTCAGGAACTGCTAATTACTGGAACGTAAACATGACTGTAGATGGGTCACAGTGTGATACAGCATGGAACCATGCCCTTTGGCCCAACTTGCCCAGTTAGTACAGGTGTCAGAAGTTATGGGGAGAAGGCAGGAGAATGGGTATAGGAGGGAGAGATAGATCAGCCATGATTGAATGGCGGAGTAGTCTTGATGGGCCGAATGGCCTAATTCTACTTCTATTCCTTTTGGCCTTATGCCCATACCGAACAACTTGTCCAATCTACACTAGTCCCACCTGCCTGCATTTGGCCCAAATGCCTCCAAGCCTGTCCTATCCATGGACCTGTCTAGTAGTATCTTAAACATTGGGACAGTCCCTGCCTCAACTACCTACTCTGGCAGCTCGTTCCATACACCCACCACACTTTGTATGAAAAAGTTACCCCTCAGATTCCTATTAAATCTTTCCCCCTCCACTGTAAACCTATGTCCTCTGGTTCTCGATTCGCCAATTCTGGGAAAGAGGCCCCGTGAGTCTACCTGATCTTTTCCTCTCGTGATTTTATATTGTGTAAGATCACCCCTCATCCACCTGCGCTCCAAGGAATAGAGACTTTGCCCAACCTCTACCTATAGCTCAGACCTTCGAGTCCTGACGACATCCTCGTAAATCTTCTCTGCACCCTTTCCAACTAGACATCTTTCCTGTAACATGGTGCCCAGAATGGAACACAATACTCAGCAGATCTGAGGTGTTAACCTACAAGCTGGTGGGAGGAAACCGGAGCACCCGGAGAAAATCCGCGCAGGTTCACGGGTAGGACGTGCTGACTCCATAACAAACAGCTTCGGTAGTCAGGATCACACCTTGGTCTCTGGCGCTGTAAGGCAGCAACTCTACCGCTGCGCCACCGTGCTGCCCCAGAAGTCGAAGCATACATTGTGATGGAAAAATACAGTGTGGAAACAGGTGCTTTAGCCCACCAACATAGCCGACCGACAATGAAGAGGGAGCGACATGAATCATGAGAAATACATTTGTGTCGGCGCCAGAAACGGGGTGAATCTTTGCGTAATTTGTGTATTGTATAGGGCCTGTCCCACTTGGTGATTTTTTTCGGCGATTGCCGGCGTCATATCGGTGTCGCCAAAAGATTTTGAACATTTCGAAATCCAGCGGCGACAAAAAAAATGTTGCGACACTTGAAAAAACACCGCGCGCCACGCCGCGTCACGCCACAAATGTTTCGGTGACCTGATACGTCAGTCAATGATGCCGGCAGTCGCCGAAAAAATCGGCAAGTGGGACAGGCCCATAAGCAAAAACAAAGAATTTCACTGTACCTAGGTACATGCAACAATATGGTATCATTGAATTGAGTTTGAGTTTAGTTTATTGCCACGTGTACCGAGGTACAGTGAAAAGCTTTTGCTGCGTGCTAACCAGTCAGCGGAAAGACAGTACATGATGAAACATTCGAGCTGTCCACAGTGTACAGATACATGATAAAGGGAAGAAGGTGAATAACATTTAGTGCAAGGTAAGTCCCTACCTCCCAGTTCGGTCCCAAGCCGGACTATCGATACCAAGCGTAGGCTTGGCGATCGTTTTGCCGAACACCTACGCTCGGTCCGCATTAACCAACCTGATCTCCCTGTGGCTCAGCACTTCAACTCCCCCTCCCATTCCGAATCTGACCTTTCTGTCCTGGGCCTCATCCATGGCCAGAGTGAGCACCACCGGAAATTGGAGGAGCAGCACCTCATATTCCGCTTGGGCAGTCTGCACCCTAGCGGCATGAACATTGACTTCTCCAATTTCCGGTAGCCCTTGCTGTCTCCTCCCCTTCTCAGCTCGCCCCCAACCCACTGGCTCCTCCTCTTCCTTTCTTCTTCCTGCCCCCCCCCCCCCCACCCTACATCAGTCTGAATAAGGGTTTTGGCCCAAAACGTTGCCTATTTCCTTCGCTACATAGACGCTGAGTTTCTCCAGCACTTTTGTCTACCTTTAGTGCAAGGTAAAGCCAGTAAAGTCCGATCAAAGATAGCACGAGGGTCACCAATAAGGTAGATAGTAGCTCAGGACAGCTCTCTGGTTGTGGTAGGATCATTCAGTTGTCTGATAACAGCTGGGAAGAAACTGTCCTTGAATTTGGAGGTGTGCGTTTTCACACTTCTGTACTTTTTGCCCGATGGGAGAGGGGAGAAGAGGGAGTGGCCGGGGTGCTAATTGGATTTGCATAGAAACATAGAAAACAGGTGCAGGAGTAGGCCATTCGGCCCTTCGAGCCAGCACTGCATTCAATGTGATCATGTCTGATCATCCAAAATCAGTACCCCGTTCCTCCTTTCACCAACATATCCCTTGATTCCATTAGCCCTAGGAGCTATATCTAACTCTCTTGATGGATGTTTGTGTGAATTGTGTTGGTGTGTGTCTTGGTTCTTTTCTTGTATGGCTGCAGAAACCAAATTTCGTTTGAACCTCATGTGAGGTTCAAATGACAAATAAAAGGTATTGTATTGTATTTTGAATACATCCAGTGAATTGGCCTCCACTGCCTTCTGCGGCAGAGAATTCCACAGATTCGCAACTCTCGGGGGTGAAAACTTTTTTCCTCATCTCAGTCCTAAATGGCGAAGGCGGCATAGAGCGCCCATCCTGCGCATTTTCCACACTGCTGATTTCCATCAGGCTCCGAAGCCAAGCACCGGCTTTTAGAATCACTTTGATGAAACAGCTGGGATGACCACGTCCTCATTAGCCAACCTTCCTTCCATTTCCATGGTAACACGTCTCGGTTCTACAGCAGAGGATGGCATGTTTCCTAGATACCTCATTAAAAGGAAAGCAACGACCAAAGCTGTGGAGAAACCATCCTTGGCTGAAAACCTCAGGTTACAACTCACTACACCTTGATCCTCTCGACACATCATGAGGTTAATGCAGCGTGATTTTAATCAGTTCTTGTTTTCCCACAGCACGGACGGCAGGGATTATCGATTGCTGCTTCTTCCCTTCATTAGCCGAGGTGAAACATAGAAACACAGAAACATAGAAATTAGGTGCATGGTTGATCATCCAACTCAGTATCCCGTACCTGCCTTCTCTCCATACCCTCTGATACCCTCTGATCCCCTTAGCCACAAGGGCCACATCTAACTCCCTCTTAAATATAGCCAATGAACTGGCCTCGACTACCCTCTGTGGCAGAGAGTTCCAGAGATTCACCACTCTCTGTGTTCGAAGATTATTCGCCGCCATTACGGCCTCTCGGTTCTCCCGGGAACATTGTGTTTTTTATCAAAGGCTCTGCCTCAGATGTCACGTCCTGGTTATCGTGACACGACCACTCGATCAAAATGTCACACGGCATAAGCCCGTACCAATTTCAACAGCCGATGGGCTGAAAAATCAATAAAGGACAATCAAACCCTTCAAGATGAGAATTTGCGATGTGAGTCTTGTACAGAATGTACCCGGTTGAGTATTTCTCCAGAACGCCACAAAATGAACCAAGTAGGAGATGAGAAGAGCAGAAAATGACATTTTAATAGGACAAACTCACTCCCAATTTATTTACAATTTAGAGATCACCGCTTTCTGGACTGTATCTTATGTTCCACACGTTTAATGCTCAATTGTCTTTGGAAGAGATTTCAAAAAATAAATCTTGTGCAGAAGAGAACTGGTGGTGCTAGTTCACACCGAAGATAGACGCAAAGCGCTGGAGTAACTCAGCGGGACAGGCAGCGTCCCTGGATGGAAGGAATGGGTGGCGTTTCGGGTCGATGTCTGAACAAGGGTCTCGACCCGAAACTTCACCCATCCCTTCTCTCCAGCGATGCTGCCTGAGTTACTCCAGCATTTTTGTGCCTATCTCCAAAAATTATCTTGTTCTTTGGTTGTGACTCATTGGTGAATAATTGCCACAGTTCATTGCTCCAAGACATCACTATTTGTTAATCAAGAGGAACAAGTTCTCCATCGTTATTCTAGACGTTAGTGATACAGCGCGGTAACGGGCCCTTCGGCCCACCGAGTCCGTGCCGACCGTCGTACACTAGCACTATCCCACACACTTGGGACAATTTACAGAAGCCAACTAACATACAAACCTGTACGAGTTAGATAGAGCTCTTAAAGATAGCGGAGTCAGGGGATATTGGGAGAAGGCAGGAACGGGGTACTGATTGGGGATGATCAGCCATGATCACATTGAATGCCGGTGCTGGCTCGAAGGGCCGAATGGCCTACTCCTGCACCTATTGTCTATTGTCTTCAGGATATGGGAGGAAACCAGAGATTTCGGAGAAAACCCACGCAGGCCACGGGGAGAACGTGCAAACTCCATACAGACAGCACCCATAGTCAGGATCGAACCCGGGTACCTGGAGCTGTGAGGAAGCAACTCTACCGCTGCGCCATCGTGCCGCTCAGCATACAGCACCTCTATAACAGATTATTAGGCCATGATCAATCTGCTGTTAATGGGAGATGGATGGAGACAACTCTACTGTATATATCTTACATAGTAATAGAGAATAATACTTAAGGCTGATTGGATGATGGATCCTACCTCGCTGGTCGGTGGTACCGGGAGGGAGCTGGATTCGCCGGTCACGAGGAGCAAGGGCCGGCAGGAGGGTGAGCCGGGGTAATGTCTCCAGCGCCTTCACGGTCGGCTGCAGGAGGCGACCCCCGGGACACAAAGATGGCCGGGGTAAGACGGAGAGGAGAAGGTTGCCGAGCCAGTCGAAGGTGATGGAGGAAGGCCCTGCAGAAGCCTGGGGCTCGCCTGGATCAGGAACCGCTCCAGAAGACCGAGCGCGCGGGCCGAATGGACTTTGGAAACGGCGCCAAAACATGGCGGCTCCCGCACGTGTAAACATGCGACAAGGATTTCACTGCGCAGTTGCACGTGTGACAAATAATGCTTCATTAGATCATTGATCCATTATGATATGACTGGATAGCACACAAAAAAACCTGTTCACTGTATCTCGGTAGACCGACAATGATAAATTAATTTAAACTGAACTAACATAAACTAATTGATTGTAAAGTGTTTGGGGATGCCTAGAGGCAGTGTAAAGTTTTGTAGAAATACAATTTTTTTTCCCTTTATTCCATTTATGAAGATTCTACTCTTGAGTCGGACATCTTGTTCCCATCCATAGAAGAGTCTATGGTACTTGCATTGATCTTAGAAGTCACCACGGACCTTGACTAGAAGCAAGTCATGCTTGATCCCAATAGTTTAGAGATACAGCGCGGAAACAGGCCCTTCGGCCCATCGGGTCCGCGCCGACCAGCGATCCCCGCACATTAACACGATCCTACACACACTAGGGACAATTTACACACATACCAAGCCAATTAACCTACAAACCCGCACGTCTTTGGAGTGTGGGAGGGAACCGAAGATCTCGGGGAAAACACACGCAAGTCACGGGGGGAACGTACAAACTCAGTACAGACAGCATCCGTAGTCAGGATCGAACCCGGGTCTCTGGCGCTGCAAGCACTGTTAGGCAGCAACTCTACCGCTGCACCACCGTGGCTGCCCTTATCAGTCAGTGATATCCTGAGAAGATCGAGACTGATGAGCTGAAATAAACAAATCAATGAGAAGTAGGCTTATGAAGTAATGAAACTCCATTGTATTCCTCTGGGTTAGACCATTCGGCCCATCATGTATCCTCCACCATTCAATCATGGCTGATCTATCTCTCCCTCCTCACCCCATTCTCCTGCCTTCTCTCCATAACCCCTGACACCCGTACTAATCTATCTATCTCTGCCTTAACTTGCCATTGACTTGGCCTCCACAGCCTTCTGTGGCAAAGAATTCCACAGATTCACCACCCACTGACTAAAGAAATTCCTACTCATCTTCATAAAGGGACGTCCTTTAATTCTGAGGCTGTGACCTCTGGTCCTCGATGCTCCCACTAGTGGAAACATCCTCTCCATATCCACTCTTTCCAGGCCTTTCACTGTTTGATAAGTTTCAATGAGGTCCCCCCCTCGTCCTTCTTAACTCCAGTGCTTATTTAACAGGAATATTTAACCTTTCAGTTGTGGCGTTAGGTGCACAGTGTACGTCATAGTGTTCACATCAGGAACCTGAACAGTGGGAAAATCGATATGGATTTAATATAACATAAGCTTGTGAACCATTCGTTATTTTATGGATGTACAGCTAGCAGCAGGGTATTCGTGTTTTGTGAGAGAAAAAAAAATGATTTGAAAAAAAAACAATCAGAACTTTCTGGTAAATCAATGCCAGTGTAATTATGAAGCTTGGTTTTAGTTTAGTTTAGTTTAGTTTAGAGATACAGCGCGGAAACAGGCCCTTCGGCCCACCGAGTCTGCACCGACTAGCGATCCCCGCACACTAACACTGTCCTACTCACGTTAGGGACAATTTACATTTGCACCAAGCCAAATAACCGACAAACCCGTACGTCTTCGGAGTGAGGGAGGAAACCGAAGATCTCGGAGAAAACCCACGCAGGTCACGGGGGGAGAACGCACAAACTCCGTACAGACAGCGCCCGTAGTCGGGATGGAACCCGGGTCTCTGGCGCCGTGAGGCAGCGACTCTACCGCTGCGCCGCCGTGCCGCCCACTGTGTGCATTCACTCCACTCTGGCACACTGCGGCAGCCTGCAATTTTACAGGAGCCAACTAAACTTGAAACCAGCACGTCTTTGGAACGCGGGAGAAAACCGGAGCGCCCGGTGAAAACCCACGCGTTTAAAAAAAAAAGGAGGACGTGCAAACTCCACAAAGCCAACATTCGAGGTCAGGATCGAACCCAGGTCTCTGGCATTACGAGGCAGGCGCTATACCAGCTGCGCCACTGTGCCACCCGAAATAATTTGAAATTCTATGCTGCGGGAGATGAATTTGCACAAAAGTATCTTCACCAGTTTTTTTGTGGCCTTATTGCAGCTCCTTAGTTTTATTCTTCACATTTTATCTTTCATGGCTCTCATGAAATCTGGCACTTTACTGCCATTGACTACACCAGCGCACACCGCAGTAATAAGGCTAATGACGAGGTAATCACAGCCGTTCAAGTGTTCCCTTATCTCCACAACATCCACCTTCTCTCTCGCACTGCAAAACCACAGTCATAGAATGATACAGCGTGGAAACAGGTCCTTCGGCCCAACCTGCCCACACTGGCCAACATGTCCCAGCGAGACTAGTCCCACTTAGTAGACACAAAATGCTGGAGTAACTCAGCGGGACAGGCAGCATCTCTAGAGAGAAGGAATGGGTGATGTTTCGGGTCGAGACCCCCCCTCAGACTATCTATGACCTAGTCCCACCTGCCCGCGTTTCGTCCATATCTCTCCAAACCTGTCCTATCCATGTACCTGTCTAATTGTTTCGTAAACGTTGGGATAGTCCCTGCCTCAACTATCTCCACTGGCAGCTTGTTCCATGCACCCACCACCCTTTGTGTGAAAAAGTTACCCCTCAGCTTCCTATTAAATTATTTCCCCTTCACCTTAAATCTATGTTCTCTGGCCCTCAGTTCACCCACTCTGGGCAAGAGACTGTGCGTTTACCCGATCTATGCCCCTCATTATTTTGTACACACCTATAAGATCACCCTTCATCCTCCTGCGCTCCAAGGATTCCAGTTCCAGCCTACTCAACCTCTCCCTATATCTCACACCCTCTATCCTGGCAACATCCTTGTAAATCTTCTCCATACCCTTTCCCAGCTTTTTCTGCCATTTCTGCTGCCCTGTTGCCAGGGTAGAATAGTCAAGGCTCAGGCAGCACCGCTGGAGAAAAGGAACAGCTGATGTTTCGGGCCGATCCTACTTCAGTCTGAAGAAGGGTCCTGACTCGAAACGTCTCCTATCCCTTTTCTCCAGAGGTGCTGCCTGACCCGCTGAGTTACCAGCCTTTTGTGCCTGTGTTGGGTTAAAACCAGCATCTGCAGATCTCCCCCCCCCCCCCCCCCACGATGCACTCACGGCTCAGCAGCTAAATCTCGCTTTTACTTTACACTCTGCTCCTTAACTTTACTAATAACGCACATCAAAAAATAAAATCCATCTGCGACATTGCCTTCCTAAACTGAGGGGTATGAACGGATGTGAACAAGAGGGGATATTATATAAAGCTAAGAGATCATAAAGATGCCTGGTGACTGCGGGAAGCTGTAGGATATCAATTTGTTCATCCATATGTTCCAGAGGCTCTTGAATCAGCCCATCTGTCTTTGGGGAACTTTAAAGATTTTGACGATCTTTTCTCGGCTTATTAAACAACCAGCTGCTGTTACGAATATAAGATAGGCTTCACCGCAGCGCACAAGCCCCTGTGACGAACGCAGCCCTGCCTTTGTAATATTTCTCCTTAATTACCGTTTATTTATGGGAAAAAAAAACCTTGCTCCATGTAAATTAATCACAGTAGTGCTCGTAGAAGAATGGTTTGGAATTTTCCTCGATTCAGGTGACACTACGAGATTGATCCCTGGGATGGCGGGACTGTCATATGAGGAAAGATTGAAAAGACTAGGCTTGTATTCACTGGAGTTTAGAAGGATGAGGGGGATCTTTTAGAAACATATAAAATTATAAAAGGACTGGACAAGCTAGATGCAGGAATAATGTTCCCAATGTTGGGCGAGTCCAGAACCAGGGGCCACAGCCTTAGAATATAGGGGAGGCCATTTAAGACTGAGGTGAGAAAAAATGTTTTCACCCAGAGAGTTGTAAATTTGTGGAATTCCCTGCCACAGAGGGCAGTGGAGGCCAAATCACTGGATGGATTTAAGAGAGAGTTAGATAGAGCTCTAGGGACTAGTGGAATCAAGGGATATGGGGAGAAGGCAGGAACGGGTTATTGATTGGGGACGATCAGCCATGACCGCAATGAATGGCTGTGCTGGCTCGAAGGGCCGAATGGCCTCCTCCTGCACCTATTTTCTATGTTTCTAAAGCTTTTTGGAGTCAATTATTCCATCCGTGAATGCCGGGCAAGACTAATGACATATAGTAGATAGTAGTTCATTATTAGATTGAAGCTAAGGAGTATTCATTTGGGAGCATTCGTTATTGGGTAAGTCCACATCAGACACGTAGTATGTGGAAAGGAACTGCAGATGCAGGTTTATAATGAAGATGGACACAAAGTTTGAAGAAGGATCCTGACCCACACCCACACCCAGAGAGCAGCGCTGAACTACTATCTACCTCATTGGTGACCCTCGGACTATCCTTGATCGGACTTTGCTGGCTTTACCTTGCACCAAACGTTATTCCTTTTTCATGTACTTGTACACTGTAAATAAATCAAAGGTAATCATGTATTGTCTTTCCACTGACCGGTTAGCACGCAACAAAAGGTTTTCATTGTGCCTTGTTACACGTGACAATAAACTAAATGGAACTGAACTGAAATGGATCGGAAACGTCGCCCATTATTTTTCTCCAGAGATGCTGCCTGACCCACTAAGTTACTCCAGCACTTTGTGCCTATCTTCAGACAAGCAATACTTGTTGAGAGACCGATTGATCAAAGCTCACAATTGGCATGTTCCATCAAGGGTGAGGGTTAAGTTTACAGACAAGGTTAAGGTTAAGTCTAAGCTTGAGATAAGCTTGAAGTTGGTCAAAAAGGAAGCATTCGTAAGGTTTAGGAAGATACAATCAGACAGGGGTCTTGAAGACTATGGGGCAAGCACAAAATAATTCAATCAGGCAATTAGATGGGCCAATAGACAATATAGACAATAGGTGTGGGAGTAGGCCATTCGGCCCTTCGAGCCAGCACCGCCATTCAATGTGATCATGGCTGATCATCCCCAATCAGTACCCTGTTCCTGCCTTCTCCCCATATCCCCTGACTCCGCTATCTTTAAGAGCCCGATCTAGCTCTCTCTTGAAAGTATCCAGAGATCCGGCCTCCACCGCCCTCTGAGACAGAGAATTCCACAGACTCACAACTCTCTGTGAGAAAAAGTGTTTCCTCGCCTCCGTTCTAAATGGCTTACTCCTTATTCTTAAACTGTGTGGACTCCCCGAACATCGGGAACATGTTTCCTGACTCTAGCGTGTCCAAGCCCTTAACAATCGTATATGTTTCAATGAGATCCCCTCTCATCCATTGAAGGTGGTTGCAAAATATCATTGGTAAATCAGATTAAAGATAAGATTGTTTGATGAACTTTTGTAACTTTGTCGGCCCCAGAAACGTGGCAATTCTTTGTGTACCGCCTCGGTGAGTCTGCTGTGTGATTTTATCCGGTTGTACACAAAACAAAGAATTTCACTCTTCCTCAGTACATGTGACAATAAGGTGTCATTGTAGTGCGTCACGGTGGTGCAGCGGTAGAGTTGCTGCCTCACAGCGCCAGAGACCCGGGTTCAATCCTGACTACGGGTGCTGTCTGTACGGAGTTTGTACGTTCTCCCCGTGACCCGCGTGGGTTTTCTCTGAGATCTCCGGTTTCCTCCCGCACTCCAAAGACGTGCAGGTTTGTACGTACAGGTTAATTGGCCTGGTATGAATGTAAATTGTCCCTGGCGTGTGTAGGATTGTGTGGGGCTCGCTGGTCGACACGGACTCGGTGGGCCGAAGGGCCTGTTTCTGTGCTGTATCTCTAAAACTAAACTAAAACTAAACTAAAGTTTCATTCAAATTTATGTCAAAAACTGAATAAAGTTGAAGGTGACCTCATGTGAAACAGTGAATAGATTAATGTAATTTCAGAAATCTTATGAATATTCTGCATTTGTTCTGTGGGTGGTGAAGGAAGATCATTTGCTCGTTAGGCAGAAAGAGATCCAATGTTTATTTTTTGGACTATTAATAAAGAATTCTTACTACGTGAATTGAAGTAAATCCCAGCATGGACATGCTCCTTAATTCTACAGTATATAATGTAGGTGGGGGGGGGGGGGTAACGCAGCGGGTAGAGCTGCTGCCTCACAGCGACAGAGACCCAGGGTCGATCATGAGCTCGGGTGCTGTCTGCGTGGGGTTTACATGTTCACACGCACACACACACACACACACACA